>NW_026114776.1:0-47055 GCF_025201925.1 Gopherus flavomarginatus | reverse complement strand
GCGTTGGTGAGTTTTAACATTCAGTGTTTTAATCTTTGCCACAATTCCGTTTAAGCAGGGTCGGTTATGAAACTCTACCTGCCATCAGTTGGTGATCTGTTGTAAAAGGGCTTTTGGGGCTGATTAGTTCATTTGCATGGTTACACCCACCCCAGATTGCATGAGGGGAGTTGTGCTTGTCCAAATGGTCATTTCAGCCTGCTGTGGATCCCCATCTCTTTGTATTGGCGGCAGGAGTAATAAGTGTATTTCCCTGTTTAGTTTGATCAAGGACGAGAGTAACTGTACCTGGCATTTGAGGCCTGAGAGCTTGCCCCTCGCCTGGAAAGGACTCATCATTAAGGGGTATGGGTTCCAAACCCCCCGCACCCCCCAAGTGTGTGGGAAGTAGGAATAGATGTTTGTTTGTGGTCTGATTGATTTGTGTCTGGTGTCTAAAGACAGAGGTATTTTGAATATCTTTATAATTGTTGTTAGTAGTGAAGTTTCTCATCTTAAAGTTATGCTATTAGATTTCTTCTACAGTATATTTTGGTGCTGAAAGATAAAAAGGTTTGCTCTGTGTGTGCTGTTATGGAGTGAAGTAACGAAGGTTGTTGTAGAGAGGGTGCATGTGCCACAAAAGTTGTGCCTGTCCCACCCCAGCTGTGGTTCCCAGAGTCCAGAAATTTGCATAAACTCACCCCCTTACTGTGACTAAAAGCTTGCCCTGCTACTCTTCCAGCAAAACAGGCCAAAGAAAGTGTATGCAAGCCCTGTACTGCAGCCCAGTACTATTTCGGTTCCTTCCCACAGATCTTTCACTCCGCACCAGTCCAGTTCCTTGCTGTTGCTTGTCCAACCACTGCATGCATGTGCTAGGCCGGACCCTGAGCTGATTCCTGACTGTTGTGCTCCATACGCTGGCCTGTCTGTGTCTCTGTGGTGCATGGGTCAGCACGTTTGGCTCTTAACTGAAAGGATGGTGGTTCAAGCCCACCCAGGGACAGTGATAAGCCTGTGCTACTTCCTTGCTTTCCTGCGGGCAGGGCCGGCTTTAGGCCAATTCAACCATTCCCCTGAATCGGGACCCGCACCCAAGCCCTGCTGGTGCACTGTACTAGGGTGGCCCAGCTTCCCCAGGGGGCAATTTAAAGGGCCTGGGGCTCCCAGCAGGGACTGGAGCCTCAGGCTGTTTAAATTGCCACCAGAGCCCCACTGCTGGAGACTTGGGGGCTATTAAAACGTCTGGGGCTCCCCTGCTTCTACAGCACCGGCACTTTAAACAGCCCCCAGAGCCCCGCCACTTCCCCAGGGCTCCCCGCGGCTATTCAAAGGGCTGGGGCGGTGGAAGCAGGGGAGCCCCAGGCCCTTTAAATAGCCCCCGAGCCCTGGGCTGCTGCTGCTACACCTTGGTGGAGGAGGGGGCACTTACCGTACAGGGTAGGCTGTTACCCCCTGTACCGCACCCCTGCCCACAGCCAGCCCCTGCTGCACCCCTGCCCTGCCTGCACCAGCCCCGCACCCCGTGCCCTGTCTCCAGTCAACCCTTGCCGCACTCCCCTGCCTTAAGCCAGCCAGTCCCCACTCCTCTGTCTCCAGGCCTGCCAACCCCTCTGCACTCCCCTGAGGCCCTGCCTGAAGCCAACCAGCCCACTCCACCCCACATCCCCCTGCCTGCTGCCAGCCCCTGTCAGCAGCCAGCCCACACACCCTGCCCTGCCTGCAGCCAGTCCATCTTGCAGCCAGTCCTGCACCCCCTGTCCTGTCTGCAGCCAGCCCCGCATGCCTTGCCCTGCTTGCAGCCAGACACTACTCCAGTCAGCCCTGCCCTGCCTCCAGCCAGCCCCATGTCCACTGGTGCCCTGCAGTTCCCAGGGTAGTAACCCTGCACACACGCTGCAATGAGAGGGCAGTGAACAGCTGTGACCCACACATGTGCACACCTTAGGGTGACCAGACAGCAAGTGTGAAAAATTGGAACAGGGTGGGGGGTAATAGGATCCTATATAAGCAAAAGACCCCCCAAATCGGGACTGTCTCTATAAAATCGGGACATCTGGTCACCCTAGCACACCCCCAGGGAGTGGCGGGGACCCACACATGTGAAACGGAGCTCATTTCTAGTTCAGGCCCATCTTTTTAAAAAAGAATTTTAGGTAGGGTTAACATACATCCGTATTTTCCTGGACATGTCCAGCTTTTTGGTTCTTAAATAGACCATCTGGGAGAAATTTTTAAAAATATGGATGTTATGGTAACCCTATTGGTACAAAAAATACATACTGTGGCACATCCCTTAAATCAGAACTTTTTACAGGGAACCGGCTGCTAAGAAATGAAAGCCTTTTATTTACATGGTTTTTTTTTTAGTCATCCCTGCCGGGGCCCCGCCGAATATGTTCGAATTGTCCCCGCACTTCCTAAAGCTGGCCCTGCCTGCGGGGAGCCTCAAAGGTCCCATTTTGCTGCCTCTTGGCCTCAATGCGTTCAGCTAGTGGCCCAAAGACCGGGCTGGATGTCATTCAGAAACCCATCTCCCAGCAGCTGTTCCAGAGGCTCAGGTTTAATCCTCAAGGCCGAGCACAAAAAACTTTCAGCCAGGAACATTTCACTCTCTCCCCGCCTCCTCCCAAGTGGCAAAGGAGAAGCAGACGAGACACGCCGGCTCAAAGACGCCTCCCTCCCACTTCCCTGTAGGCTGTGCAAAGCTCCTGGCCTGCCTCACGCCTTGTCAGGAAAGCGCGGCCATGCTACTCACGCCTGAGTCACGTCCGCAGCCTGGCCTGCCCTGGCTGACGGTGTGCAGAGCCACGCCAGTCAATGGCAGTTTGAGTCAGGAGCCTAGGCTCTTTCCCCTGACAGCCACACACACAGCACTGCCTGGTGTCCCGAGAGCCTCCTTCCTGTTCTCCCGCAGCACACGCTGCCTGCCAGTGTGGGTGGGAAAAGGGGACCAGGAAGTACTGCAGCCTCATTCCAGGACAGGAGGCCCTCGCCATACCCAGGCCTGCCTCTTGCCTTCAGTCCAGGTAGCCTCATGGCCTAGGCTCTTGGTGCTCTGCTGGTCACGCCTTGCTGGAAGGCCCTGAGGGAAAAGAAGCAAGCACACATGTAGCAGAGGATGGCTTTGATCCATTAATCTCTGGGTTATGGGCCCAGCACACTTTTGCTGCACCATTCTGCTGGTTTTTCATGACCGCTGCCACTCAGCACCACTATCTGGATTAGCACCTTATGCGCTCTCACGCTGGCAGGCAGATGCGCAGTCTGCTAGGCAGCTGTCCTGGTCACAGGATATTACAGCTTCTACAGGGTAAAAGGGATCTATTTGGGTTTGGACCCCATTGGGAGCTGGATACCTGAGTGCCAGAGACGGGAGCAATTCTTAAACTGTTTTCAGTTAAGCCTTCAGCTTCACCCTCACCTGAAAAGTACTCACCTATAAGGGGTATGGGTTTCCAAATGCCAAAAGCATGTGGGAGGTAAGAATGGGTGTTTAGTGTCTGTGGTTGTTTTAGTTGATTTCCTTTTTGCTGTTCCTGGTGTGTAAAGACAGAGACCTTTTGAATCTCTTAAAATTGCTGTTAGTGCTACAGTCACTCACCTTAAGCTTATGCTATTCGATATCTTCTGTGATATATTCTGATTCTAAAAAGTAAAAGGTCGCTCTGTGTGTGGCATTATGGAGTGAGATAGCAAATGCTGGTTGCAGAAATGGGGCATGTGCCACAACAGTCCTGCCCCCCAGCTGCATTCCCTGAGTCCAACCTGCAAAATTTTCATGCAGTCAGAGTGGAAAATAGCATTTTACCTAACTGTGAAGTTGCTTACAACTTTCAGTGTGTAAGTGAGATCAGAACCCCTCACTCTAAGTACTTCTAAAGCTTATACTTAACTATTAGTGATCTTAGGTCTGTAGCATAGAACTGAATTTGTACTACAATTACAAAGAGCTTTATTTTTAAACTAGAAAAGAAAAAAAGCCATAAAATCTGCAGTTAGAAACTTCAAAAAAGACCCATAGTACTAAATTTAAATATTCATTTTCAACTTTTTTTATTTCACTATGCCTTGGAACCCATGTCCCTTGCCTAAAGAGATATATGTAGGTTCGGGTGACTCCCAAAAGCATGAACTGCTAAGGACCATTCTACTGTCCTTGATTCATATCACCAGGATAACTACACTTTATTACTCTTGCCCTAATAAGAAAGAGATAGGGGTTTTCTCACAGCAGCCGAAATGACCATTTGGACAAGCACCCCCTATCATGCAATGCGGGGTGGGTGTGACCATGCACATCAGCAACAAAAGACTTTTACAACACATCACCAACAGATGTCAGGGTAGAGTACATTCTGACCCTGCTTACATCCTCCCCACAACCAAGAATTGGTGCTCCTGGTAAATCACACTCCATATTATACCAAATCATTGGTATTGAATGCTGAAGTCACAGCTAGTAAAAGTAGCCACCCATCTCTGCCCTGCAGCATCCAGCTTAGCCCTTGTTAACACATAAGTCAGTGGATTGTTCTCTGTCCATACCTGAAACTGAGCACCACACAAGTAGTCTCCAAAGTTCTCAGTGATGGCCCATTTCAAGCCCAAGAACTGCAGCTGGTGGATGGGATAGCAAGTTTCGCTATCAGACAGTCCTCAGCTGGCAAAGGCTACAGATTTACATTTGCCTTCCACTTCCTGGTACGAGACTGCTCCCAAACCCTCCAAACTGGCATCAGCATGCAGGATAAATGGCTTGTTTGGGTCAGCAGAGACTAGGACTGGCACATGAATCAGGCAAATAATGATTTCCCGTAAAGCTCTGTCACATCTCTCATCCCGCCATGTCCCAAATGGAGAGGAGAGGAGCCCCTCCCCTGTCCCAGCTCAAGAACACCAGATCTGTGGAGGCAAGATGTCTGTAGCCCAAACCAGCTGGAGCTGCTGGGGAGAGGAGTTCTCCCCTCAGGACAGGCCAACTGGAGTTGCTATTGCAGTGCGGGAGAGATGTCTTTCATCTAGTTCTTAGATGCAATGATAAGAGGGGGGTTGAGTTTTTTCATCCCACCTACAGCTCAAACTTCTTTTTCCCCCACCACTTTCTGCTCTAGCCTGATCTCCCTCTTTCACCTCAATTCTCTTTTTCCTGGTCTTGTTCCAGAGCCCTGACAGCCCAGTTCTCTGCCCTAACCCCGTGCCCTCTACTGCACCCTGAACCTCTCATTCTAACCCCACCCTAGAGCCTGCACTCCCAGGGCCAGTGCCCTCATCCACCTGCACTCTAACTCTCTGTCCCATGTACCCTGATTTAGGGTGTACTAATAATATTAATTTGGATAATATGATGAAAATTTAATTTATTAGCTTACATTTTATTTAATTTAATTGAGTTACAAAGTTACAGTTGCTTTACTGCTATTCAACAGATACATAGGGCATTATATGCAACAAAGTTTTGGTTAATGTCTCTTACCACAATTCCTTGATAACCTGGTGGTAAGAGACACAGAACCAGCCTTGCAGTTCAGGTTTCTCAATTCTTGAGTGAAAGATGCAGCGCTTAGAAAAAGCTACTGTTACTTAGGGTTTACTTGACTAAGTTAAACTTAAAATCAAAACCTAACAAACAAAGAATAAAAACTTACGGAAATGGAGCTTAGCCTAGTTCCCTTGAAACTTAAAGTTTAAGAACAAGTACAGCCTACTGCTAGTACATAGAGAGAGAGTGGAGGAAGTAAGTCAGAATGATAGAGTGAAGTGCTCTAGTGAGGTGGGTTACCTCTTTTATAGGGCACAAGTACCGGAAATCCTTCCTCCTATGTCCAAATTTCATTCCTCACCCACAAAACGTTAGGTACGCTTACTTCACAGGCTAGTATGTTTGTGCATGTTGATGACATGTACATATGCACATAAGTTCCCTTGTGTTGTACCTGTTAAGTCTGTGGGTAGAATACTGAAAAAAAAACCCTATGCCATTCCCAATTGTCGATTGGTCTAAGTAAAGGTCTTAGACAGGCGTGAGTACTTATCTATTTAAGTAACAAGATACAGGTCAACTTTGCTTTCTTAGTAGAAGGTCAACAATATAGATATGCTAACCTTGCCTTAGCTTAACATACAGGATATGGCCTGTAGGGTCTCGTAAGTCATGTGCCCCAGCCTCCTAATCATTTCTATTGCCCGCCGCTGGACCCTCTCCAAATTGTCCACATCCCTTCGCATGTGGGACCCAACCCCAAAAGTACCCACATTTCACCCCAATGGCACCCAAATGCCAGATTTTCATATGTACATAGGGTGCTCCCATGGTCATGTCACTCCCGAGCTCTCCAGTGGAGCCTGCTGGTGGAGAACAAGGTCAAAATCAGCCAGGACCTCGCTCAGTCAATTCCCTGTGCTCCCAGCAGGTGGTTATCGGAAAGCTCCAAGATGGCTCACTTCCCTTTCTCTCATTAGCTTCAGGCCCCAGGGTACAAATGCCCAAACTAGTTGGGATTCTCCCCTGGGCTCAGGGTGTGGGGCTGCTCTGAGGGGATGGACTTGCACACTTGGGATATTAGTGTAAAGATACAATTTCAATTTCTCTTAGAGAAATTTGAGGGCAATTTATATTTGGTAAAAATCTTATTTCGTGAAAGGAAAGCTGCAGTGATAGCCTGGTTACTGGTGTGCAAAACACTTTCCTCCTGCAAGAAACAAGAAGTTAGAATTAGACATTTACATCATTTGTTCCAATGTTGGCACAGGTTTAATTTTGCTTCTGTGCAGGTTTGTTTCAGGCGCTGACTGTTTTGGTTTATTGGGTTGTTTTGGTTTTTTAAGTTGGAATGGAGATTTTAATTGACATTTGCTGGATTCGAATGGCTGACCTGCAACACCAGTTTTGACATACTTCTGCATATTTTATACAGGTTTGGCCAGTATTCAAGGATTCAATTCCTTTATAGGAGGTTTTAGAGTTCAGGCTTATTTATCTGATGTTAATTTATCATCCTGCTGTAGCACACCTTTTGATAAAACCTTGAAATTATTAATTTATGGCATTTGTTAGTTTTTATTTTTAAAAACAAAGTTTTTCTTAATGTTTGGGTTTTAAATTAAGCATTGTTTTTTGGTTTCAAATTTTCATTTAGGTTTTGGTTGTTGATGGGAATCTTTAAGAACTTTGGATTTAATACTAAAATTTGGACAGATTTAGCTTATTGAAAGTAAACTGTTCACTATTTTATTTTAATAAAGGTTGTATTGCTCTAAACCGTGGCCAGTGGGAGAGGAGATGAGCCTGGCCTTTAACTGAGAAGGAGCAGAGGCATGGGAGAGGCCAGGTGATGGGGGGGCACAGCCCCCCAATTTTTTTTGTCTACCCACCTCAGTCTCCACCACACGAGAAGAGTCTGATGCCACTCCTGCTGGTCACTGGTGTCACTGCTGCTCCATGGGAAACATGCTCTGTGCATTACCCAGCTTGGTGAGAAATACACTCTGTGCCTTACCGTGACTGGTCCGAGGGTGTCACTACTCCTAGAAGGCAGACACACGCTGTGCATTACACCACCTGACCGCTGGGTGTCATTGCTGTATCAATGGAAACACTTTCTGTGCATTACCCTGAATAACCACGAGGTGTCACTGCTGCTCCAAGGGAAACATGCTCTGTGTGTTACCCTGATTGGCCACTGGGTGTCACTGCTGCGCCAAGGAAAACACCTTCTGTGCATTACTCTGACTGCCCACTGGGTGTCACTGCTGCGCCAAGGGAGACATAAGAGCGGCCAGACTGGTTCAGACGCAAAGTCCATCTAGCCCAGTATCCTCCTGTCTTCTGACAGTGGCCAGTGCCAGGTTCCCCAGAGGGAATGAACAGAGCAGGGAATAATCAAGCGATCCATCCTCTGTTGCCCGTTCCCAGCTTCGGGCAAACAGAGGCTACAGGCACCATCCCTGCCCACCCTGGCTAATAGCCCTTGATGGATCTATCCACCATAAACTTATCTAGTTCTTTTTTGAACCCTGTTATACTCTTGCCCTTCACAACATCCTCTGGCAAGGAGTTCCACAGGTAACTATGGCAACTGCCTTGAGTTTACCCCCCCCTCCCCTGGCTAGGCTGTATATGGAAAAGAGGATGAGGATGAGGAGAGCCATGATGTGTCTGTCAGTGGCTGGTGCCTCAGTTTCCTCTAGGCAGCAGTGCTGCAGGCTCCTTTGGTCTGTGCCCATGCAACTGTGTCTGGGGAAGGAGGAGTAGAGGCTCATTCTTCCCAGCCCCACGCCCCACCCCCAGCAGCTGGGGAATCCAGGCCAAATTTAATCCTGGTAGCTGGGATGAGATTAGCCTGGGCTGGGGTAGGGCTGGGGAGGAATTGGGAGGGGGACAGACGCACCTGCTGTGAGGGAAGATCCTCCCATTCCCTGCCAACCCCATTCACTCCTTGCAGCACAGCACCCCCTAGCATTTCTTTCTCTGTCATGGGAGCTGTCTGCTGCTTGCTTCTCCCTTAGCATCATCTCTCCCCATCCTGGAGCACTGGCATTGCCCATCCTGTGCAAACAGGCAGGCCTCAGTGTGCCCCATGGCACTGCTCTGCAATTGTGGAGGCAGCTGTTGGATGGAGCCATATCAAAACATGGGGGTGGGCAAGGCTGGGGACCAGGACTCCTGGGTTCTCCCCTCAAATGTGGGAGGGGAGTAGAGATTAGGGGGTAGAGTGGGGGAGGACAGGTCTGGATCCAGGGCTACTGCTTTTTCTGGTTTTCTCCACCTCCTGCAGCTGCCTCGATCCTTTCAATGTGTTTCTTGTTCCATATTCATTTGCGGACTTGTGTAAATCACCCCAGAGGTGGCTGCATCTCAGTGTTGGGTGAGGCATCCTTGGCTGCATCACGTCCTAACCGCGTCTCTCTCCCCTTCGGGTGACCCTGCAGCACTCAGCAAACATCCACAAGATCATGGGGCACTTTGAGCATTGCGCAGGCAGGGGCCAGGCACCCAGCCCTCCCTCCAGAGAATGGGACACAGCATCGACTACTTTTTACAGGGATTAAAAAGGGGCAAAGGAGGGCAAATCAGAGGAGTAGGTGGCCAGGGTCTGAGCAGGAGGTGGAAATTGACTGGTCGGGGGTCAAGCAGCTGGAGGCAGAGTTAGGAGAGGGACTGAAGGCAAAGTCAGGGAGGTGGGAAGGAGCCAGAGTTAAGCCCGGAGGGAGGCGCTGCCAGAGGGTTAAACCCTGGCACAGGCAGGGGCCGAGGGGGAACAGTTATCCCGGTGGGCTGAGACTCCAGTGTTTGCAAACATGGGTGGGGGGAGCAGAGGGCTTTTTTATTTCCCCTCCCACAGGCAGCACCTCTCAGCATGGACTTCCCAGGGCTGGGCTCTTAAAGACACAGGCATCCCACCGCCTAGACTCTGCAGCTCCTCTCTGATGTAACCTACTGAGGTGCTGCAGTAGGAGACTCAATTCAGTGAAACTGGGCATTCCCTATACGCCCCCCCAGCCAGGGGGCTGTACACCCCCTTCCCCGATTTTCCCCAACACCCCCTCCCTCAGTGGTCAGGTAGTTACATGCAGCGCTGCCAATGTTGTCATTGGTTGCAAATTTGAATGGAAATTGAAACGTTAACACACACTTTAAAAGCAGATACAACGTATGAAAACTACTTGTACCTGAGAAAGTCAAATAGGTTTGGAAAGTCTGGACAAAGCCGGATTTCCTCACCCAGCTGTTGTGTTTGCTGACAATGTCGGTGCATTGGCTTCGGCAGTGTTGGCCAACCTTAGAATTTCAAATGATGATTTGTAAGCGAGGTGTGAATGAGCTCTCCCCTGGCAGCTACTGATGACCAGGGTTGGGGGGAAGCTTTGGGACCAGACTGTATTTACATGAACTCACCTACTCTGCTGAGGTATCCAGCGGACAGAGCTGGGCTGCCTCTGCTCTAGGTGCCCGGAGGAGGGAAGATGTGTGGGGCTCCAGCCTGGGACTCTTCCTCCCTCCTGCCAAGGCCTGACTATTAATCCCAGCGCTGGCACTCCTTTCTTCAAGCGCCATGTGGGCCAGAGGAAACGTGTGGTAGGAAGCACAAGGGCCAAGCTTGTGAACATCAGGTGCAGCAGCAAGAATTCCAACTATCAGGGTAGCAAGTTCTAGAGCCCTATCCCATTGTGACCATCCCTGCCAAAGACCTGGCTCTCGGAGGTGTGAGTCACCCAGCAGGAGGGGAAAGATTCACTCTTACACAGCTGGAGACAGGGGAGTTGAGCTCTGGGGCATTACCACAAGCATGGGTGGGTGGCAAGTTTGTAGAAATTTTGGTGGTGCCCAGAACCCGCCCCCAAACTCCACCCCCACCTGCCTAAGGCTCTGGGAGGGGGGTTGGGGGGATTAGGGTGCAGGATTCAGGCTTTAGGATGGAGTTTGGGTGCTGGGTGCAGGCTGCAGCAGGGTTGTAGGAAGGGGTGAGAGGTGCAGGCTCTGGGGGTGGGAAGGAGTGTGTGGGAAGGGGTGCACCCTCTGGGAGGGAGCATAGGGCTGAGGATGAGGGATTCATGATGCAGGAGGGGGCTCAGGACTGGGGCAGAGAATCAGGGTTCAGAGGGAGCTCAGGGTTGGGGGTGTTGGAGAGGCTGAGGGCAGCCTGCACTAGGACTCTGGGGCTGCAGTTCTGCCCAGAATCCCTCTACTCCAGCAGCAGGAGCAGGCAGGGGACAGGCACATTCTGCTTTTTGTCAGGCAGGGATGCACCACAGCAGAGGGGAGGGTTGCCATGCAGGGGCCAGGGGAAGAGACCCAACTCCAAATATTGCTGGAGCAGGGCCCCCAACCCTGAATGTTCCTGGAGCACGAGCACCACAAATGTATATAACCTGCCGCCTATGACCACAAGCCAACACAAGGTCCCACTGAGATTTGAACTCAGATTACAGGATTCAGAGTCCTGAGTGCTGCCCATTACACCATGGGAGCAGCTTGTGCTGCCTTCTCTGCACATCGGTGACCCTCATGGGGCTCCTTGTGTAAGGGGGCTCTTGGCCCTTTACTAAAACTTAGTGTGTGTGTGTGTGTGGGGGGGGGGTTGGTTGGCTAGTTCCCAGCACCAATAGATGGGCGAAGGATCAATGGGAAATCAGGACCCTGAGACTGACAGTCCCCAGGGACAATGGGGAGAGGCCAAAGCTCCAAGTTAACTGCACTGACAGGCCAGACAGTGTAATAAGAGAGTCACCAAGCCAAGGGGTCCCATCCTCCATGTGAGCTGGAACTGCCTGGGTGAGAGTGGGGCAGAGCTAAGGAGAGAGCAGGAGCCCGAGAAGAGCCGGGGAGCAGAGCTGTGCAGGTGTAGTGCCAGAAACTGCTGCATGTAGGAATTTGCAACCTGTAGCAGTTACTGATACCTGAGGTTGTTCTTATTTGATGACTTGTCCTAATTGGCTAAAACTTGACAGTGGTTTCTCTAGCAAAGGCCAGTCCCTGGCCCCTTGGTCCAGACATCCTCCTTCATATCAGGCTAGGGTGACCAGATGTCAAAGATGAAATATTGGGATGTGGGGGGCGGAGCAAAAAAAAAAAAAGCCAGAGGGCCCCCCTGCCGCCAAGCGGAAGTGGCACAACCCCATCTCCAACCAATTCTTGGCTCCAACCTCTGCTACACCCCCAACTCCCCCATCCTCTCACTCCTGGGACCAGCCTGGGCTCCAAGCTCTGCAGCCGAGCCATGATCCAGGCCACTCCTGCATCTCCCGGGCAAGGGGTGAACCAGGCAGCTCCTGGCAGGAGCGTGTCCGCCCCACTTGTGTCTCCGCCCCCCGCCCACCTGGGCCCTGCCTGCTCCGTGCTGCCCCCACCCCAATGCGCTGCCCGCAGGCTGCAGGGCTGGAGCAGCTTCTGCGCAGCGCTCCTGGCCATGGCCATGGCCAGTGTGCAGACCTGCGGGAGAGGGGCGCAGCCTTCCCTCTCCAGGTCTGCAAGGGGAATGTAAAGCGGCTGTTCCTGCGGGAGTAAGTCGCTGCCATCCCTCCCTAGCTCTGCCAGAGGACTGGGCAGCAGCAGTATTAGCAGGGGCAGCGCGCTTGATTGTTTCCCCGGCTCTGTGAGGGGACTGGAGAGCGGCCGTTCCTGGGCGCGTGGTGTGCTAGGTTCCTTCCTAGCTCTGCGATGGGAGTGGGAAACGGCCGTTACTGTGGCGGGGGGCGCTGGGATCCCTCCCCAGCTCTGCCAGGGGCCTGGAGAGCAGCCCTTCCTGCGGGATTAGGGCGCTGCCTTCTCTCCCTAGCTCTGCGAGACCACTGGGGAGCAGCCCTTCCTGCGGGATTAGGGCGCTGCCTTCTCTCCCTAGCTCTGCGAGATCACTGGGGAGCGGCCCTTCCTGCGGGATTAGGGCGCTGCCTTCTCACTCAAGCTCTGCGAGACCACTGGGGAGCGGCCTTTCCTGCGGGAATTGAGCGCTGCCTTCTCTCCCTAGCTCTGCGAGACCACTGGGGAGCGGCCCTTCCTGCAGGGGCGGGGCGCTGCCTTCCCTCCCCAGCTCTGCCAAGGGTTTGGGGAGCAGCCCTTTCTGTGGGATTAGGGCGCTGCCTCCTCTCCCTAGCTCTGCGAGACCACTGGGGAGCAGCCTTTCCTGCGGGATTAAAGCGCTGCCTTCTCTCCCTAGCTCTCCGAGACCACTGGGGAGCGGCCCTTCCTGCGGGAATAGGGCGCTGCCTTCTCTCCCTAGCTCTGCGAGACCCCTGGGGAGCGGCCCATCCTGCAGGGGCGGGGCACTGGCTTCCCTCCCCAGCTCTGCCAGGGGTTTGGGGAGCAGCCCTTCCTGCGGGATTAGGGCGCTGTCTTCTCTCCCTAGCTCTGCGACACCACTGAGGGGTGACAATTCCTGCGGGATTAGGGCGCTGCCTTCTTTCCCTAGCTCTGCGAGACCACTGGGGAGGGGCCCTTCCTGTGGGATTAGGGTGCTGCCTCCTCTCCCTAGACCGGTTGGGAGCGGCACTTCCAGTGGGATTAGGGCGCTGACTCCTCTCCCTAGCTCTGTCAGACCACTGGGGAGCGGCCCTTCCTGCGGGATTAGGGCACTGCTTTCTCTCCCTAGCTCTGCGAGACCACTGGGGAGCAGCCGTTCCTGCGGGATTACGGCACTGCCTCCTCTCCCTAGCTCTGCGAGTCCACTGGGGTGCAGCCTTTCCTGCGGGATTAGGACGCCGATATCTCTCCCTAGCTCTGCGAGACCACTGGGGAGCGGCCCTTCCTGCGGGGGCGGGGCGCTGGCTTCCCTCCCCATCTCTGCGAGACCACTGGGGAGCGGCCGTTCCTGTGGGAGCGGGTCGCTGGGTTAACTCCCCAGCTCTGCCAGGGGCCTGGGGATCAGCTCTTCCAGTTGGATTAGGGCACTGTCTTCTCTTCCAAGCTCTGCGAGACCACTTTGGAGCGGCCCTTCCTGCGGGAATAGGGCGCAGCCTCCTCTCCCTAGCTCTGCGAGACCACTGTGGAGTAGCCGATCCTGCGGGATTAGGGCCCTGCCTCCTCTCCCTAACTCTGCAAGACAATTAGGGATCGGCACTTCCTGCGGGATTAGGGTGCTGCCTCCTCTCCCTAGCTCTGCGAGACCACTGGGTAGCCGCCCTTCCTGCGGTATTAGGGCGCTGCCTCCTCTCCCTAGCTCTGCGAGACCACTGGGGAGTGGCCATTCCTGCGGGATTAGGGCGCTGCCTTCTCTCTCTAGTTCTGGGATACCACTGGGGAGTGGCCCTTCCTGCGGGATTAGGGCGCTGCCTCCTCTCCCTAGCTCTTCGAGACCAATGGGGAGTGGCACTTCCTGCGAGATTAGGGCGCTGCCTTCTCTCCCTAGCTCTGCGAGACCACTGGGGAGCGGCCCTTTCTGTGGGAATAGGGCGCTGCCTTCTCTCACTAGCTCTGCGAGACCACTGGGGAGCGTCCCTTAGCGCAGGGGCGGGGCATTGGCTTCCCTCCCCAGCTCTACCAGGGGTTTGGGGAGCAGACCTTCCTCCGGGATTATGGCGCTGCCTCCTCTCCCTCGCTCTACGAGACCACTGGGGAGCGGCCATTTCTGTGGGAATAGGGTGCTGCCTTCTCTCCCTAGGTCTGCGAGACTACTGGGCAGCGGCCCTTACTGCGGCTTCAGGGCGCTGCCTTCTCTTCCTAGCTCTGCTGGACCATTGGGGAGCGGCTCTTCCTGCGGGATTAGGGCGATAACTCCTCTCCCTAGCTCTGTGAGAGCACTGGGGAGCGACCCTTCCTGCGGGATTAGGGAAGCGCCTCCTCTCCCTCGCTCTGCGAGACCATTTGCGAGCAGCTCTTCCTGCGGGATTAGGGCGCAACCTTCTCTCCCTAGCTCTGCGAGACCACTGGGGAACGGCCGTTCCTGCGGGATTTGGGCGCTGCCTTCTCTCCCTAGCTCTGCGTTACAACTTGAGAGCAGCCCTTCCTGCGGGATTAGGGCGCCGCCTCCTCTCCCTAGCTCTGCGAGACCACTGGGGAGCAGCCCTTCCTGCGGCATTAGGGTGCTACCTTCTCTCCTTAGCCCTGCGAGACCACTGGGGAGCTGCCCTTCCTACGGGAATAGGGCACTGCCTTCTCTCCCTAGCTCTACGAGACCACAAGGAGCGGCCCTTCCTGCGGGGGCGGGACACTGGCGTCCCTCCCCAGCTCTGCGAGACCACTGGGGAGCGGCCGTTCCTGCGGGATTAGGGCACCGCCTCCTCTCCCTAGCTCTGCGAGTCCAATGGGGGTACAGCCTTCCTGCGGGATTAGGACGCCGATAACTCTCCCTACCTCTGCGAGACCACTGGGGAGTGGCCCTTCCTGCGGGGGAGGGGCGCTGGCTTCCCTTCCCAGCTCTGCGAGACCACTGGGGAGCGGCCGGTCCTGCGGGATTAGGGCGCTGCCTTCTCTCCCTAGCTCTGCGAGATCACTGGGGAGCGGCCCTTCCTGCGGGATTAGGGCGCTGCCTTCTCACTCAAGCTCTGCGAGACCACTGGGGAGCGGCCTTTCCTGCGGGAATTGAGCGCTGCCTTCTCTCCCTAGCTCTGCGAGACCACTGGGGAGCGGCCCTTCCTGCAGGGGCGGGGCGCTGCCTTCCCTCCCCAGCTCTGCCAAGGGTTTGGGGAGCAGCCCTTTCTGTGGGATTAGGGCGCTGCCTCCTCTCCCTAGCTCTGCAAGACCACTGGGGAGCGGCCGTTCCTGAGGGATTAGGGCGCTGCCCTTTCTCCCTAGCTCTGCGAGACCACTGGGGAGCAGCCTTTCCTGCGGGATTAAAGCGCTGCCTTCTCTCCCTAGCTCTCCGAGACCACTGGGGAGCGGCCCTTCCTGCGGGAATAGGGCGCTGCCTTCTCTCCCTAGCTCTGCGAGACCCCTGGGGAGCGGCCCATCCTGCAGGGGCGGGGCACTGGCTTCCCTCCCCAGCTCTGCCAGGGGTTTGGGGAGCAGCCCTTCCTGCGGGATTAGGGCGCTGTCTTCTCTCCCTAGCTCTGCGACACCACTGAGGGGTGACAATTCCTGCGGGATTAGGGCGCTGCCTTCTTTCCCTAGCTCTGCGAGACCACTGGGGAGGGGCCCTTCCTGTGGGATTAGGGTGCTGCCTCCTCTCCCTAGACCGGTTGGGAGCGGCACTTCCAGTGGGATTAGGGCGCTGACTCCTCTCCCTAGCTCTGTCAGACCACTGGGGAGCGGCCCTTCCTGCGGGATTAGGGCACTGCTTTCTCTCCCTAGCTCTGCGAGACCACTGGGGAGCAGCCGTTCCTGCGGGATTACGGCACTGCCTCCTCTCCCTAGCTCTGCGAGTCCACTGGGGTGCAGCCTTTCCTGCGGGATTAGGACGCCGATATCTCTCCCTAGCTCTGCGAGACCACTGGGGAGCGGCCCTTCCTGCGGGGGCGGGGCGCTGGCTTCCCTCCCCATCTCTGCGAGACCACTGGGGAGCGGCCGTTCCTGTGGGAGCGGGTCGCTGGGTTAACTCCCCAGCTCTGCCAGGGGCCTGGGGATCAGCTCTTCCAGTTGGATTAGGGCACTGTCTTCTCTTCCAAGCTCTGCGAGACCACTTTGGAGCGGCCCTTCCTGCGGGAATAGGGCGCAGCCTCCTCTCCCTAGCTCTGCGAGACCACTGTGGAGTAGCCGATCCTGCGGGATTAGGGCCCTGCCTCCTCTCCCTAACTCTGCAAGACAATTAGGGATCGGCACTTCCTGCGGGATTAGGGTGCTGCCTCCTCTCCCTAGCTCTGCGAGACCACTGGGTAGCGGCCCTTCCTGCGGTATTAGGGCGCTGCCTCCTCTCCCTAGCTCTGCGAGACCACTGGGGAGTGGCCATTCCTGCGGGATTAGGGCGCTGCCTTCTCTCTCTAGTTCTGGGATACCACTGGGGAGTGGCCCTTCCTGCGGGATTAGGGCGCTGCCTCCTCTCCCTAGCTCTTCGAGACCAATGGGGAGTGGCACTTCCTGCGAGATTAGGGCGCTGCCTTCTCTCCCTAGCTCTGCGAGACCACTGGGGAGCGGCCCTTTCTGTGGGAATAGGGCGCTGCCTTCTCTCACTAGCTCTGCGAGACCACTGGGGAGCGTCCCTTAGCGCAGGGGCGGGGCATTGGCTTCCCTCCCCAGCTCTACCAGGGGTTTGGGGAGCAGACCTTCCTCCGGGATTATGGCGCTGCCTCCTCTCCCTCGCTCTACGAGACCACTGGGGAGCGGCCATTTCTGTGGGAATAGGGTGCTGCCTTCTCTCCCTAGGTCTGCGAGACTACTGGGCAGCGGCCCTTACTGCGGCTTTAGGGCGCTGCCTTCTCTTCCTAGCTCTGCTGGACCATTGGGGAGCGGCTCTTCCTGCGGGATTAGGGCGATAACTCCTCTCCCTAGCTCTGTGAGAGCACTGGGGAGCGACCCTTCCTGCGGGATTAGGGAAGCGCCTCCTCTCCCTCGCTCTGCGAGACCATTTGGGAGCAGCTCTTCCTGCGGGATTAGGGCGCAACCTTCTCTCCCTAGCTCTGCGAGACCACTGGGGAACGGCCGTTCCTGCGGGATTTGGGCGCTGCCTTCTCTCCCTAGCTCTGCGTTACAACTTGAGAGCAGCCCTTCCTGCGGGATTAGGGCGCCGCCTCCTCTCCCTAGCTCTGCGAGACCACTGGGGAGCAGCCCTTCCTGCGGCATTAGGGTGCTACCTTCTCTCCTTAGCCCTGCGAGACCACTGGGGAGCTGCCCTTCCTACGGGAATAGGGCGCTGCCTTCTCTCCCTAGCTCTACGAGACCACAAGGAGCGGCCCTTCCTGCGGGGGCGGGACACTGGCGTCCCTCCCCAGCTCTGCGAGACCACTGGGGAGCGGCCGTTCCTGCGGGATTAGGGCACCGCCTCCTCTCCCTAGCTCTGCGAGTCCAATGGGGTACAGCCTTCCTGCGGGATTAGGACGCCGATAACTCTCCCTACCTCTGCGAGACCACTGGGGAGCGGCCCTTCCTGCGGGGGAGGGGCGCTGGCTTCCCTTCCCAGCTCTGCGAGACCACTGGGGAGCGGCCGGTCCTGCGGGATTAGGGCGCTGCCTTCTCTCCCTAGCTCTGCGAGATCACTGGGGAGCGGCCCTTCCTGCGGGATTAGGGCGCTGCCTTCTCACTCAAGCTCTGCGAGACCACTGGGGAGCGGCCTTTCCTGCGGGAATTGAGCGCTGCCTTCTCTCCCTAGCTCTGCGAGACCACTGGGGAGCGGCCCTTCCTGCAGGGGCGGGGCGCTGCCTTCCCTCCCCAGCTCTGCCAAGGGTTTGGGGAGCAGCCCTTTCTGTGGGATTAGGGCGCTGCCTCCTCTCCCTAGCTCTGCAAGACCACTGGGGAGCGGCCGTTCCTGAGGGATTAGGGCGCTGCCCTTTCTCCCTAGCTCTGCGAGACCACTGGGGAGCAGCCTTTCCTGCGGGATTAAAGCGCTGCCTTCTCTCCCTAGCTCTCCGAGACCACTGGGGAGCGGCCCTTCCTGCGGGAATAGGGCGCTGCCTTCTCTCCCTAGCTCTGCGAGACCCCTGGGGAGCGGCCCATCCTGCAGGGGCGGGGCACTGGCTTCCCTCCCCAGCTCTGCCAGGGGTTTGGGGAGCAGCCCTTCCTGCGGGATTAGGGCGCTGTCTTCTCTCCCTAGCTCTGCGACACCACTGAGGGGTGACAATTCCTGCGGGATTAGGGCGCTGCCTTCTTTCCCTAGCTCTGCGAGACCACTGGGGAGGGGCCCTTCCTGTGGGATTAGGGTGCTGCCTCCTCTCCCTAGACCGGTTGGGAGCGGCACTTCCAGTGGGATTAGGGCGCTGACTCCTCTCCCTAGCTCTGTCAGACCACTGGGGAGCGGCCCTTCCTGCGGGATTAGGGCACTGCTTTCTCTCCCTAGCTCTGCGAGACCACTGGGGAGCAGCCGTTCCTGCGGGATTACGGCACTGCCTCCTCTCCCTAGCTCTGCGAGTCCACTGGGGTGCAGCCTTTCCTGCGGGATTAGGACGCCGATATCTCTCCCTAGCTCTGCGAGACCACTGGGGAGCGGCCCTTCCTGCGGGGGCGGGGCGCTGGCTTCCCTCCCCATCTCTGCGAGACCACTGGGGAGCGGCCGTTCCTGTGGGAGCGGGTCGCTGGGTTAACTCCCCAGCTCTGCCAGGGGCCTGGGGATCAGCTCTTCCAGTTGGATTAGGGCACTGTCTTCTCTTCCAAGCTCTGCGAGACCACTTTGGAGCGGCCCTTCCTGCAGGAATAGGGCGCAGCCTCCTCTCCCTAGCTCTGCGAGACCACTGTGCAGTAGCCGATCCTGCGGGATTAGGGCCCTGCCTCCTCTCCCTAACTCTGCAAGACAATTAGGGATCGGCACTTCCTGCGGGATTAGGGTGCTGCCTCCTCTCCCTAGCTCTGCGAGACCACTGGGTACTGGCCCTTCCTGCGGTATTAGGGCGCTGCCTCCTCTCCCTAGCTCTGCGAGACCACTGGGGAGTGGCCATTCCTGCGGGATTAGGGCGCTGCCTTCTCTCTCTAGTTCTGGGATACCACTGGGGAGTGGCCCTTCCTGCGGGATTAGGGCGCTGCCTCCTCTCCCTAGCTCTTCGAGACCAATGGGGAGTGGCACTTCCTGCGAGATTAGGGCGCTGCCTTCTCTCCCTAGCTCTGCGAGACCACTGGGGAGCGGCCCTTTCTGTGGGAATAGGGCGCTGCCTTCTCTCACTAGCTCTGCGAGACCACTGGGGAGCGTCCCTTAGCGCAGGGGCGGGGCATTGGCTTCCCTCCCCAGCTCTACCAGGGGTTTGGGGAGCAGACCTTCCTCCGGGATTATGGCGCTGCCTCCTCTCCCTCGCTCTACGAGACCACTGGGGAGCGGCCATTTCTGTGGGAATAGGGTGCTGCCTTCTCTCCCTAGGTCTGCGAGACTACTGGGCAGCGGCCCTTACTGCGGCTTCAGGGCGCTGCCTTCTCTTCCTAGCTCTGCTGGACCATTGGGGAGCGGCTCTTCCTGCGGGATTAGGGCGATAACTCCTCTCCCTAGCTCTGTGAGAGCACTGGGGAGCGACCCTTCCTGCGGGATTAGGGAAGCGCCTCCTCTCCCTCGCTCTGCGAGACCATTTGGGAGCAGCTCTTCCTGCGGGATTAGGGCGCAACCTTCTCTCCCTAGCTCTGCGAGACCACTGGGGAACGGCCGTTCCTGCGGGATTTGGGCGCTGCCTTCTCTCCCTAGCTCTGCGTTACAACTTGAGAGCAGCCCTTCCTGCGGGATTAGGGCGCCGCCTCCTCTCCCTAGCTCTGCGAGACCACTGGGGAGCAGCCCTTCCTGCGGCATTAGGGTGCTACCTTCTCTCCTTAGCCCTGCGAGACCACTGGGGAGCTGCCCTTCCTACGGGAATAGGGCGCTGCCTTCTCTCCCTAGCTCTACGAGACCACAAGGAGCGGTCCTTCCTGCGGGGGTGGGACACTGGCGTCCCTCCCCAGCTCTGCGAGACCACTGGGGAGCGGCCGTTCCTGCGGGATTAGGGCACCGCCTCCTCTCCCTAGCTCTGCGAGTCCAATGGGGTACAGCCTTCCTGCGGGATTAGGACGCCGATAACTCTCCCTACCTCTGCGAGACCACTGGGGAGCGGCCCTTCCGGCGGGGGAGGGGCGCTGGCTTCCCTTCCCAGCTCTGCGAGACCACTGGGGAGCGGCCGGTCCTGCGGGATTAGGGCGCTGCCTTCTCTCCCTAGCTCTGCGAGACCACTGGGGAGAGGCCTTTTTTGCGGGATTAGAGCGCTTCCTCCTCTCCCTAGCTCTGCGAGACCACTGGGGAGCGGCCCGTCCTGCGGGATTAGGGCGCTGGCTTCTCTCCCAAGCTCTGCGACACCACTGGGGAGCGGCCCTTCCTGAGTGATTATGGCACTGCCTTCTCTCCATAGCTCTGCGAGACCACTGGGAAGCAGCCGTTCCTGTGGGATTAGGGCACTGCCTTCTCTCCCTAGGTCTGCGAGACCACTGGGCAGCGGCCCTTCCTGCGGCTTTAGGGCGCTGCCTTCTCTTCCTAGCTCTGCTGGACCATTGGGGAGCGGCTCTTCCTGCGGGATTAGGGAGCCGCCTCCTCTCCCTCGCTCTGCGAGACCATTCGGGAGCAGCTCTTTCTGCGGGATTAGGGCGCTTCCTTCTCTCTATAGATCTGCGAGACCACTGGAGAGCGGCCCTTCCTGCGGCATTAGGGTGCTGCCTTCTCTCCTTAGCCCTGCGAGACCACTGGGGAGCGGCCGTTCCTGCGGGATTAGGGCGCTACCTCCTCTTCCTATCTCTGAGAGACCACGGTGGAGCGGCTCTTACTGCCGGATAATGGCGCTGCCTCCTCTCCCTAGCTCTGCGAGACCACTGGGGAGCTGCCGTTCCTGCGGGAATAGTACACTGACTTCTCTCCCTAGCTCTGTGAGACCACTGGGGAGTGGCAGTTCCTGCGGGATTAGGGAGCTGCCTCCTCTCCCTAGCTCTGTGAGACCACTGCGGAGTGGCCCTTCCTGCGGGGGCGGGGCGCTGGCTTCCCTCCCTTGCTCTGCCAGGGGCCTTGTGAGCAGCCCTTCCTGCAGGATTAGGGAGCTGCCTTCTCTCCCTAACACTGCGAGTCCACTGGGGAGAGACCCTTCTTGTGGGGTTAGGGCGCTGACCTCTCTCCCTAGCTCTGCGAGACCACTGGGGAGCTGCCCTTCCTCCGGGATTAGGGCGCTGCCTTCTCTGCCTAGCTCTGCGAGACCACTCTGGAGCGGCCGTTCCTGTGGGATTAGGGCACTGCCTTCTCTCCCTAGCTCTGCGAGACCACAGGGGAGCGTCCGTTCCTGCGGGATTAGGGCGCTGCCTTCTCTCCCTAGCTCTGCGAGACCACAGGGGAGCGATCCTTCCTGCGGAATTAGGGCGGTGCCTTCTCTACCTAGCTCTGCGAGACCACTGGGGAGCGACGCTTCCTGCGGGATTAGGGCTCTGCCTTCTCTCCCTGGATCTGCGAGATCACTGGTGAGCGGCCGTTCCTGCGGGAGCGGGGCACTGGCTTCCCTCCCCAGCTCTGCCAGTTGCCTGGGGATCACCTCTTCCTGCAGGATTAGGGCGCTGCCTTCTCTCCCTAGCTCTGCGAGACCTCTGGGTAGCGGCCCTTCCAGCTCCCCGCCCCCAGTCGAACCGCCACTCCCAATGGCCCTCTCAGAGCTGGGGAGGGAAGCCAGTGCCCCACCCTTTCTGGAACCGCCATTCTGCAGACCCCTCCCACAGCTGGGGAGTGAAGTTAGCTCCCCTTCCCCCTTCGAACCTCCACTCCCCGCTCTCCTCCCAGAGCTGGGGAGGGAAGCCAGCTCCCCGCCCCCGCATTAAGGGCCGCTTCCCAGTTGTCTCGCAGAGCTAGGGAGAGAAGGCAGCGCCCTAATCCCGCATGAAGGGCTGCTCCCCAGTCGTCTCGTAGAGCTAGAGATAGGCGGCGGCACCCTAATGCCGCAGGAAGGGCCGCTCCCCAGTGGTCTCACAGAGCTAGGGAGAGGAGGCAGCGCCCTAATCCTGCAGTAAGGGCCGCTCCCCTGTGGTCTTGCAGAGCTAGGAAGAGAAGGCAGTGCAAATATCCCGCAGGAACGGTCGCTCCCCAGTGGTCTTGCAGAGCTAGGGAGAGGAGGCAGCGCCCTAATCCGGCAGGAACGGTCTCTCCTCAGAAGTCTCACAGTGCGAGGGAGAGAAGACGATGCCCTAATAACACAGGAAGGGATGCTCCCCAGTTGTCTCGAAGAGCTAGGGAGAGAAGGCGGTGCCCTAATAAAGCAGGAAGGGCCGCACGCCACTTGGCTCGCAGAGCTGGGAAGAGAAGGCTGCGCCCTAATCCCGCAGGAAGATCCGCTCCCCAGTGGTCTGTCAGAGCTAGGGAGAGAAAGCGGCGCCCTAATCCCGCAGGAGGGTCCGCTCCCCAATGGTCTCGCAGAGCAAGAGAGAGAAGGCGGCGCACTAATTATGCAGGTACGGCCGCTCCCCATTGGTCTCGCAGAGCTTGGGAGGCATGGCAGCGCACTAATCCCGCAGGAACGACCGCTCCCCTCTGGTCTCGCAGAGCTAGGGAGAGATGGCAGGATGGGCCTCTCCCCAGGCCACTGGCAGAGCTGGGGAGGGAAGTCAGCGCCCTAATCCCGCTGGAACGGCCGCTTCCCAGTGGTCTCGCAGAGCGAGGGCGGGAAGGCAGCGCTCTAATCCCGCAGGAAGGGATGCTCCCCAGTGGTCTCGCTGAGTTAGGGAGAGGAGGCAGTGCCCTAATCCCGCAGGAAGGGCTCTTCCCCAGTGGTTCGCAGAGCTAGGGAGAGGAGGCAGCTCCCTAATCCCAAAGGAAGGGCCGCTCCCCAGTGGTCTCGCAGAGTTAAGGAGAGAAGGCAGCGTCCTAATCCAGCAGGTAGGGCTGCTCCCAAATGGTCTCGCAGAGCGAGGGAGAGGAGGCGTTCCCCAGTGGTCTTGAAGAGATGGGGAGTTGAGGCAGCGCCCTAATCCCGCAGGAAGGGTCGCTCCCTACTGGTCTCACAGAGTTATGGAGAGGAGTCGGCACCTTAATCCGGCAGGAAGGTACGCTCCCAAGTGGTCTCGCAGAGCTGGGGAGAGGAGGCAGCGCCCTAATCCCGCAGGAAGGTACGCTCCCAAGTGGTCTCGCAGAGCTGGGGAGAGGAGGCAGCGCCCTAATCCCGCAGGAAGGGCTGCTCCCCAGACCCCTAGCAGAGCTGGGAAGGGAAGACAGCGCCCTGCCCCCGCAGGAAGGGCCACTCCCCTGTGGTCTCGCAGAGCTAGGGAGAGAAGGCAGCGCCCTAATCCCGAAGGAAGGGCCGCTTCCCAGTAGTCTCACATAGCTAGGGAGAGCAGGCAGCGCTCTAACCCCACAGGAACGGCCGTTCCCCAGTGGTCCCGCAGATCTGGGGAGAGGAGGCAGCACCCTAATGCCGCAGAAAGGGCCGCTCCCCAGTGGTCTCGAAGAGATAGGGAGTTGAGGCAGCGCCCTGATCCCGCAGGAAGGGTCGCTCCCTAGTGGTCTCGCAGAGCTAGGGAGAGGAGTCATCGCCCAAATCCGGCAGGAAGGTCCGGTCCCCAGTAGTCTCAAAGAGCTTGGGAGAGGAGGCAGGGCCCTAATGCCGCAGGAAGGTACACTCCCCAGTGGTCTCGCAGAGCTGGCGAGAGGAGGCAGAGTGCTAATCCCGCAGGAAGGGCCGCTCCGCAGTGGTCTCGCAGAGCTGGGGAGGGGAGGCAGCGCCCTAATCCCGCAGGAAGGTCTGCTCCCCAATGGTCTCGCAGAGTAAGAGAGAGAAAGCGGCGCACTAATCCTGCAGGAACTGCCGCTCCCCAGTGGTCTCGCTGAGCTTGGGAGGCATGGCAGCGCACTGATCCAGCAGGAACGACCGCACTCCTGTGGTCTGGCAGAGCTAGGGAGAGATGGCAGGGCCCTAATCCTGCAGGAAGGGCCTCTCCCCAGGCCCCTGGCAGAGCTGGGGAGGGAAGTCAACCCCTTAATCCCGCAGAAAGGGCTGCTCACCAGTGGTGTCGCAGAGGTAGGGAGAGAAGGCGGCGCCCTAGTCTCGCAGGAAAGGCCGCTCCCCAGTTTTCTCGCAGAGTTAGGGAGAGAAGGCAGCGCCCTAATTCCGCAGGAAGGGCTGCTCCCCAGGCCCCTGGCAGAGCTTGGGAGGGAAGTCAGCGCAATAATCCCGCAGGAACGGCCGCTCCCCAGTGGTCTCGCAGCGCTAGGGTGAGGCGGCAACACACTAATCCCGCAGGAAGGGCCACTCCCCAGTGGTGTCGCAGAGCTGGGGAGAGGAGGCAGAGCACTAATCCCGCAGGAAGGGCCGCTCCCTAGGCCCCTAGCAGAGCTGGGGAGGGAATCCAGCGCCCCGCAGACGCAGGAAGGGCCACTCCCCTGTGGTCTCGCAGAGCTAGGGAGAGAAGGCAGCGCCCTAATCCTGCAGGAAGGGACACTCCACAGTGGTCTCGCAGAGCTGGGGAGAGGAGGCAGCGCCCTAATCTCACAGGAAGAGCCGCTCTCTAGTGGTCTCACAGAGCTGGGGAGAGAAGGCAGCGCCCTAATCCCGCACGAAGGGCTCCTCCCTATACCCCTGGCAGAGCTGGGGAGGAAAGTCAGAGCCCCCCCTCCGCAGGAAGGGCCACTCCCCTGTGGTCTTGCAGAGCTAGGGAGAGAAGGCAGCGCCCTAATCCCGCAGGAAGGGCCGCTTCCCAGTGGTCTCACACAGCTAGGGAGAGCAGGCAGCGCCCTAACCCCGCAGGAAGAGCCGCTCCCCAATGGTCTCGCAGAGCTGGGGAGAGGAGGCAGCGCCCTAATGCTGCAGAAAGGGCCACTCCCCAGTGGTTTCGAAGAGCTGGGGAGTTGAGGCAGCGCCCTAATCCCGCAGGAAGGGCCGCTGCCCAGTGGTCTCGTCAGAGCTAGGGAGAGGAGGCGGCGCCCTAATCCTGCAGGAAGGACCGCTCCTCATTGGTCTCGCAGAGCTAGGGAGAGGAGGCAGTCCCTAATCCCGAAGAAAGGGCCACTCCCCAGTGGTCTCGCAGAGCTAGGGAGTGGAGGCAGCACCCTAATCCCGCAGGAAAGTCAGCTCCAAAGTGGTCTAGCAGAGCAAGGGACAGAAGGCACGGCCCTAATTCCACAGGAAGGGCTGCTTCCCAGGCCCCTGGCAGAGCTGGGGTTTGAAGCCAGCTCCACACCCCCACAGAAAGGGCTGCTCCCCAGTCTTCTCGCAGAGCTAGGGAGAGGAGGAAGCGCCCTAATCCCGCAGGAAGGGCCGTTCCTCAGTAGTCTCGCAGAGCTAGGGAGAGGAGGCAGAGCCCTAATCCCGCAGGAAGGGCCGCTCCCCAGTGGTCTTGCAGAGATAGGGAGAGAAGGCAGCGCCCTATTCCCGCAGGAAGGGCCGCTCCCCAGTGGTCTCGCAGAGCTAGGGAGAGGAGGCAGTTCCCTAATCCGGCAGGAAGGGTCGCTCCCCAGTGGTCTTGCAGAGCTAGGGAGAGAAGGCAGCGCCCTTTTCCCGCAGGAAGGGCCGCTCCCCAGTGGTCTCGCAGAGCTAAGGACAGTAGGCAGCACCCTAATCCCGCAGAAAGGGCTGCTCCCCAGTGGTCTCTCAGAGCTAGGGAGAGAAGGAAGCACCCTAATCCTGCAGGAACGGCCGCCCCCCAGTGGTCTCGCAGAGCTAGTGAGAGAAGGCAGCGACCTATTACCGAAAGAAGGGCTGCTCCCCAGTGGTCTTGCAGAGCTAGGGAGGGAAGGAAGCGCCCTAATCCCACAGGAAGGGCTGCTCCACAGTGGTCTCGCAGAGCTAGGGAGACATGGCAGCGCACTAATCCCGCAGGAACGGCCGCTCCCCTGTGATCTCGCAGAGCTAGGGAGAGATGGCAGAGCCCTAAACGTGCAGGAAGGGCCACTCTCAAGGCCCCTGGCACAGCTGGGGAGAGAATTCAGCGCCCTAATCCCTCAGGAACGGCCGCTCCCCAGTGGTCTCGCATATTTAGGGAGAGGAGGCAAAGCCCTAATCCCGCAGGAAGGTCCGCTTCCCAGTGGTCTCGCAGAGCTGGGGAGAGAAGGCAGTGCCCTAATAATCCAGGAAGGACCGCTCCACAGTGGTCTCGCAGAGCTAGGGAGAGAAGGCAGCGCTCTAATCCCGCAGGAAGGGCTGTTCCCCAGGCCCCTGGCAGAGCTGGGGAGGGAAGCCAGCGCCCCGCCCCCGCAGGAAGGATCGCTCCTCAGTGGTCTTGTAGAGCTAGGTTGAAAAGGCAGCGCCCTAATCCCGCAGGAACAGCCTCTGTCCAGTGGTCTCGCAGAGCTAGAGAGAGAAGGCAGCGCCCTAATTCCGTAAGAAGGGCTGCTCCCCAGGCCCCTGGCAGAGCTGGGGAGGGAATTCAGCGCCCCGCCCCCGCAGGAAGGGCGGCTCCTCAGTGGTCTCGCAGAGCTAGGTAGAAAAGGCAGCGCCCTAATCCCTCAGGAAGTGCCCCTCCCCAGTAGTCTTGCAGAGATAAGAAGAGAAGGCACTGCCGTAATCCCGCAGAAAGGGCCTCTTCCCAGTGGTCACGCAGAGCTAGGGAGAGAGGGAAACACCCTAATCCCGCAGAAATGGCCGCTCCCCAGTGGTCTCGCAGATCTAGGGAGAGAAGGCTGCACCAAAATCCAGCAGGAACGGCCGCTACCCAGTGGTCTCGCAGAGCTAGGGAGAGAAGGCAGTGCCCTTATCCCGTAGGAACGGCCGCTGCCCAGTGGTCTCGCAGAGCTAGGGAGAGATAGCAGCGCCCTAATCCCGCAGGAAGGGCTGCTCCCCAGGCTCCTGGCAGAGCTGGGGAGGGAAGCCAGCCCCCCGCCCCGGCAGGAAGGGCCGCTACTCAGTGGTCTCGCAGAGCTAGGGAGAAAAAGCAGCGCCTTAATCCCGCAGGAATGGCTGCTCCCCAGTGGTCTAGCAAAGCTAGGAAGTTAAGGCAGCGCCATAATCCCGCAGGAAGGGCCGCTACCCAGTGGACACGCACAGCTTGGGAGAGAGGGAAACGCCCAAATCCCGCAGGAATGGCCGCTCTCCAGTGGTCTCGCAGAGCTAGGGAGAGAAGGAAGCACCCCAATACTGCAGGAACGGCCGCTCCCTAGTGGTATCGCAAAGCTAGAAAGTGAAGGCAGCGCCCTAATTCCGTAAGAAGGGCTTGCCTCCAGGCCCCTGGCAGAGCTGGGGAGGAAATTCAGCGCCCCGCCCCCGCAGGAAGGGCGGCTCCTCAGTGGTCTCGCAGAGCTAGGTAGAAAAGGCAGCGCCCTAATCCCGCAGGAAGGGCCGCTCTCCAGTGGTTTCAAAAACCTTGGGAGAGAAGGAAGTGCCCTAATCCCGCAGAAAGGGCCGCTTCCCAGTGGTCACGCAGAGCTAGGGAGAGAGGGAACCGCCCAAATCCCGCAGTAAGGGCCGCTACCCAGTGGTCTCACAGAGCTTGGGAGAGAAGGCAGCGCCCTAATCCCGCAGGAACAGCCACTGTCCAGTGGTCTCGCAGAGGTAGGGAGAGAAGGCAGCGCCCTAATTCCGTAAGAAGGGCTTGCCTCCAGGCCCCTGGCAGAGCTGGGGAGGAAATTCAGCGCCCCGCCCCCGCAGGAAGGGCGGCTCCTCAGTGGTCTCGCAGAGCTAGGTAGAAAAGGCAGCGCCCTAATCCCGCAGGAAAGGCCGCTTCCCAGTGGTCACGCAGAGCTAGGGAGAGAGGGAAACGCCCAAATCCCGCAGTAAGGGCCGCTTCCCAGTGGTCTCGCAGAGCTAGGGAGAGAAGGAAGCACCCTAATCCCGCAGAAATGGCCTCTACCCAGTGGTCACGCAGAGCTAGGGAGAGAGGGAAAACCAAAATCCCGCAGGAACGGCCGCTCCCCAGTAGTCTCGCAGAGCTAGAGAGAGGAGGCAGCGCCCTAATCCCACAGGAAGGGCCGCTCCCCAGTGGTCTCGCAGATCTAGATAGAGAAGGCTGCCCCAAAATCCCGCAGGAACGGCCGCACCCCAGTGGTCTCGCAGAGCTAGGGAGAGAAGGAAGCGCCCAAATCCTGTAGGAAGGTCCGCTCCCCAGTGGTCTCGCAGAGCTAGGGAGAGAAGGAAGTGCCCTAATCCCACAGGAAGGGCCGCTCCCCAGTGGTCTCACAGAGCTAGGGAGAGAAGGAAGTGCCCTAATCCCACAGGAAGGGCCTCTCCCCAGTGGTATCGCAGAGCTAGGGAGAGAAGGAAGTGCCCTTATCCTGCAGGAACGTCTTCTCCCCAGGCCCCTGAAAGAACTAGGGAGGGAAGCTAGCGCCCGGCCCCCGCTGGAAGGGCAGCTTCCCAGTGGTCTCGCAGAGCTAGGGAGAGAAGGCAGCGTCCTAATCCCGCAGGATGGATGCTCCCCAGGCCCCTGACAGAGCTGGTGAGGGAAGCAAGCGCAAAGCCCCCCCAGGAAGGGCCTCTCCTCAGTGGTCTCGTAGAGCTAGGGAGAGAAAGGAGCACCCTAATCCCGCAGGAAAGGAATCTGACTAGTGGTCTTGCAGAGCTAGGGAGAGAAGGCAGCGCCCTATTTCCGCAGGAAGGGCCGCTCTCAAGTGGTCTCGCAGAGGTAGGTAGAGAAGGCAGCGCACTAATTCCGCAGGAAGGGCCGCTCCCCAGTGGTCTTGCAGAGCTAGCGAGAGAAGGCAGCGCCCTAATTCTTCAGGAATGGCTGCTCCCCAGGCCCCTGGCAGAAATAGGCAGAGAAGGCAGCGCCCTAATCCCGTGGGAAGGGCTGCTCCACAGACCCCTGGCAGAACTGCTGAGGGAAGACAGCGCCCCAACCCCGCAGGAAGGGCCGCTCCTCATTGGTCTCGTAGAGCTAGGGGGAAAAGGCAGCGCCCTAATCCCGCAGGAAGGGCAGCTCCCCAGTGGTCTCGCAGAGCTAGGAAGAGAAGACAGCACCCTAACCCAGCAGGAAGGGCCGCTACCCAGTGGTCTCGCAGAGCTAGGGAGAGGAGGCAGCGCCCTAATCCCGCAGGAATGGCCGCTCCCCAGTGGTCTCGCAGAGCTAGGGAGGGAAGGCAGCGCCCTAATCCCGCAGGAACAGCCGCTGCCCAGTGTATTCGCAGAGCTAGGGAGAGAAGACAGCGCCCTAATTCCGCAGGATGGTCTGCTCCCCAGGCCCCTGACAGAGCTGGTGAGGAAAGCCAGCGCAAAGCCCCCGCAGGAAGGGCCGCTCCTCAGTGGTCTCGTAGAGCTAGGGAGAAAAAGCAGTGCCCTAATCCCGCAGGAACGTCTGCTCCCCAGTGGTCTCGCAGAGCTAGGGAGAGAAGGAAGTGCCCTAATCCCGCAGGAACGTCTGCTCCCCAGGCCCCTGGCAGAACTGCGGAGGGAAGCTAGCGCCCGGCCCCCGCTGGAAGGGCCGCTTCCCAGTGGTCTCGCAGAGCTCGGGAGAGAAGGCAGCGCCCTACACTCACAGGAAGGAATGCTCCCCAGTAGTCTCGCAGAGCTTGGGAGAGAAGGCAGCTTCCTAATCCCGCAGGAACGGACGGTCCCCAGTGATCTCACAGAGCTAGGGAGAGAAGGCAGGGCCCTAATCCCACAGGAATGGCCTCTGCCCAGTGGTCTTGCAGAGCTAGGGAGAGAAGGGAGTGCCCTATTTCCGCAGGAAGCGCCGCTCCCCAGTGGTCTCGCAGAGGTAGGTACAGAAGGCAGCGCCATATTTCCGCTGGAGGGGCCGCTCCCCAGTGGTCTCGCAGAGCTAGAGAGAGAAGGCAGCGCCCTAATTCCTCAGGAATGGCTGCTCCCCAGGCACCTGGCGGAGATAGGCAGAGAAGGCAGCGCCCTAATCCCGCGGGAAGGGCTGCTCCACAGGCCCCTGGCAGAGCTAGGGAGAGAAGGCAGCGCCCTGATCCCGCAAGAAGGGACGCTCTCCAGTGGTCTCGCAGAGCTAGGGAGAGAAGGCAGCACCCCAATCCCGCAGGACCGGCCGCACCTCAGTGGTCTCGCAGAGCTAGGGAGAGAAGGAAGCGCCCAAATCCCGCAGGAACGGCCGCTCCCCAGTGGTCTCGCAGAGCTAGTGAGAGAAGGCAGCGCCCTATTTCTGCAAGAAGGGCCGCACGTCAATGGTCTCGCAGAGCTAGGGAGAGAAGGCAGTGCCCTAATCCCGCCGAAACGTCTGTAGCCCAGGCCCCTGGCAGAACTGGGGAGGGAAGCTAGCGCCCGGTCCCCGCTGGAAGAGCCGCTTCCCAGTGGTCTCGCAGAGCTAGAGAGAGAAGGCAGCGCTCTAATCCCGCAGGAAGGGCCGTTCCCCAGTGGTCTCGCAGAGCTAGGGACAGAAGACAGCGCCCTAATCCCCAATGACTGGCCGCTCCACAGTGTTCTCGCAGAGCTAAGGAGAGAAGGAAGTGCCCTAATCCCTCAGGAAGGACGGCTCCCCAGTGGTCTCGCAGAGCTAGTGAGAGATGGCAGTGCCCTAATCCCGCAGGAAGAGTCGCATCCCAAAGGTCTCGCAGAGCTAGGAAGAGCAGGCAGCGCCCTAATCCGGCAGGAAGGGCTACTATACAGTGGTATGGCAGAGCTAGGGAGAGAAGGCAACGCCCTAATCCCGCAGGAAGGGCTGTTCCCTAGGGACTGGCAGAGCTGGGGAGGGAAGACAGGGTCCCGCCCCCGCAGGAAGGGCTGCTCCCCAGTGCTCTCGCAGAGCTAGGGAGAGAAGGCTGCGCCCTAATCCCGCAGGAACGGCTGCTTCCCAGACCCCTGGCAGAGATCGGGAGGGAAACCAGCGTCCAGCCCCCGCTGGAAGGGCTGCTCCCCAGTGGTCTCGCAGAGCTAGGGAGAGGAGGAAGCATCCTAATACCGCAGGAAGTACCGTTCCCCAGTGGTCTCGCAGAGCTAGGGAGAGGAGGCAGCGCCCTAATCCCGCAGGAAGTGACGCTCCCCAGTGGTTTCACAGAGCTAGGGAGAGAAAACAGCGCCCTATTCCCGCAGCAAGGCCCGCTCCCCAGTGTTTTCACAGAGCTAAGGGGAGAGGGCAGCTCCCTTATCCCGCAGGATGGGCCGCTCCCCAATGCTCTCGCAGAGCTAGGAAGAGAAGGCAGCGCCCTAATCCCACAGTAACGGCTGCTCCCCAGGACCCTGGAATAGCTAGGGAGAGAAGGCAGCGCCCTAATCCCGCAGCAATGGCCGCTGCCCAGTGGTCTCTCAGAGCTAGGGAGAGAAGGCAGCGCCCTAATCCCGCAGGAAGGGCTGCTCCCCAGGCCCCTGGCAGATCTGGGGAGGGAAGACAGCGCCCCACCCCCGCAGGAAGGGCCGCTCCTCAGTGGTCTCGAAGAGATAGGGAGAAAAGGCAGTGCCCTAATCCCGCAGGAAGGGTCGCTCCCCAGTGGTCTCGCAGAGCTAGGAAGAGGACGCAGCGCCCTAATCCCGCAGGAATGGCCGCTCCCCAGTAGTCTCGCAGAGCTAGGGCGAGAAGGCAGTGCCGTAATTCCGCAGGAACAGCCGCTGCCCAGTGGTCTCGCAGAAATAGGGAGAGCAAGCAGCGACCTAATCCCGCAGGAAGGGCTGCTTCACAGTGGTCTTGCAGAGCTAGGGAAAGAAGGCAGTGCCCTAATCCCGCAGGAACAGCCGCTTCCCAGTGGTCTCGCAGAGCTAGGAAGAGAAGGCAGCACCCTAACCCTGCAAGAAGGGCCACTACCCAGTGGTCTCGCAGAGCTAAGGAGAGGAGTCAGCACCCTAATCCCGCAGGAATGGCCGCTCCCCAGTGGTCTCGCAGAGCTAGGGAGAGAAGGCAGCGCCCTAATAAGGAAGGAACAGCAGCTGCCCAGTGGTCTCGCAGAGCTAGGGAGAGAAGGCAGCGCCCTAATTCCTAAGGAATGGCTGCTCCCCAGGCCCCTGGCAGATCTGGGGAGGGAAGATAGCGCCCGGCCCCCGCTGGAAGGGCCGCTTCCTAGTGGTCTCGCAGAGCTAGAGAGAGAAGGAAGCGTCCTAATCCCACAGGAAGAGCCGTTCCCCAGTGGTCTGGCAGAGCTAGGGGGTGAAGGCAGCGTCCAAATCCCGCAGGAAATGCCTCTGCCCAGTGGTCTTGCAGAGCTAGGGAGAGATGGCAGCGCCCTATTTCCGCAGGAAGAGCCGCTCCCCAGTGGTCTCGCAGAGCTAGAGAGAGAAGGCAGCGCCCTAATTCCTCAGGAATGGCTGCTCCCCAGGCCCCTGGCAGAGATAGGCAGAGAAGGCAGCGCCCTAATCCCGCAGGAACGGCCGATCCCCAGTGGTCTTGAAGAGCTGGAGAGGGAAGCCAGCGCCCTAATCCAACAGGAAGGGCTACTCCCCAGTGGTCTCGCAGAGCTAGGGAGAGAAGGCAGCCCCATAATCCCGCAGGAACGGCCGTTCCCCAGTGGTCACGCAGAGCTAGAGAAAGGAGGCAGCACCGTAGTCCCGCAGGAACGGCCACTACCCAGTACTATCTCAGGGCTAGGGAGAGAAGGGAACGCCCAAATCCCGCAAGAACGGCCGCACCCCAGTGGTCTCGCACAGCTAGGGAGAGAAGGCAGCGCCCTAATTCCGCAGGAAGGGCTGCTCCCCAGGCCCGTGGCAGAGCTGGGGAGGGAAGCAGGCGCCCCGCCCCGGCAGCAAGGGCCTCTCCCCAGTGGTCTCGCAGAGCTAGGGAGAGAAGGCAGAGCCCTCATCCCGCAAGAAGTTCTGCTCCTCAGTCGTCTCTCAGAGCTATGGAGAGAAGGAAGCGCCCGAATTCCGCAGGAAGGGCTACTCCCCAGGCCCCTTGCAGAGCTGGGAAGTGAAGCCAGCGCCCTGCCCCCGCGGGAAGGGCCACTCCCCTGTGGTCTCACAGAGCTAGGGACAGAAGACAGCGCCCTAATCCCCCATGACTGGCCGCTCCACAGTGTTCTCGCAGAGCTAAGGAGAGAAGGAAGTGCCCTAATCCCTCAGGAAGGACGGCTCCCCAGTGGTCTCGCAGAGCTAGTGAGAGAAGGCAGTGCCCTAATCCCGCAGGAAGAGTCGCATCCCAAAGGTCTCGCAGAGCTAGGAAGAGCAGGCAGCGCCCTAATCCCGCAGGAAGGGCTACTATACAGTGGTATGGCAGAGCTAGGGAGAGAAGGCAACGCCCTAATCCCGCAGGAAGGGCTGTTCCCTAGGGACTGGCAGAGCTGGGGAGGGAAGACAGGGTCCCGCCCCCGCGGGAAGGGCCACTCCCCTGTGGTCTCACAGAGAAAGGGAGACAAGGCAGCGCCCTAATCCCGCATGAATGGCCGCTTTCCAGTGGTCTCACAGAGCTACGGAGAGCAACAAGCGCCCTTATCCTGCAGGAAGGGCTGCTCCCCAGTGCTCTCGCAGAGCTAGGGAGAGAAGGCTGCGCCCTAATCCCGCAGGAACGGCTGCTTCCCAGACCCCTGGCAGAGATCGGGAGGGAAACCAGCGTCCAGCCCCCGCTGGAAGGGCTGCTCCCCAGTGGTCTCGCAGAGCTAGGGAGAGGAGGAAGCATCCTAATACCGCAGGAAGTACCGTTCCCCAGTGGTCTCGCAGAGCTAGGGAGAGGAGGCAGCGCCCTAATCCCGCAGGAAGTGACGCTCCCCAGTGGTTTCACAGAGCTAGGGAGAGAAAACAGCGCCCTATTCCCGCAGCAAGGCCCGCTCCCCAGTGTTTTCACAGAGCTAAGGGGAGAGGGCAGCTCCCTTATCCCGCAGGATGGGCCGCTCCCCAATGCTCTCGCAGAGCTAGGAAGAGAAGGCAGCGCCCTAATCCCACAGTAACGGCTGCTCCCCAGGACCCTGGAATAGCTAGGGAGAGAAGGCAGCGCCCTAATCCCGCAGCAATGGCCGCTGCCCAGTGGTCTCTCAGAGCTAGGGAGAGAAGGCAGCGCCCTAATCCCGCAGGAACGGCTGCTCCCCAGGCCCCTAGAAGAGCTGGGGAGGGAAGTCAGTGCCCCGCCCCCGCAGGAAGGTGCCGCTCCAAAGTGGTCTCGCAGAGCTAGGGAGAGAAGGCACCGCCCAAATCCCGCAGGAAAGGCCGCTTCCCAGTGGTCTCGCAGAGCTAGGGAGAGAAGGCAGCGCCCTAATCCCGCAGGAAGGTTCGCTCCCCAGTGGTCTCGCAGAGCTAGGGAGAGAAGGCAGCACCCCAATCCCACAGGAACGGCCACACCTCAATGGTCTCGCAGAGCTAGGGAGAGAAGGCAGCGAGCTAATCCCGCAGGAAGGGCCGCTCCCCAGTGGCCTCGCAGAGTTAGGGAGAGAAGGCAGCGCCCAAATTCCGCAGGAGGAGCTGCTGCCCAGTGGTCTCGCAGAGCTAGGGAGGGAAGTCAGCGCCCTAATCCCGCAGGAAGGGCTGCTCCCCATGCCCCTGGCAGAGCTGGGGAGGGAAGGCAGCGCCCAAATCCGGCAGGAAGGGCCGCTCCCCAGTGGTCTCGCAGAGCTAGGGAGAGAAGGCAGCGCCCTAATTCCTCAGGAATGGCTGCTCCCCAGCCCCCTGGCAGATATAGGCAGAGAAGGCAGCACCCTAATCCCACGGGAAGGGCTGCTCGGCAGGCCCCTGGCAGAGCTAGGGAGAGAAGGCAACAACCTACTCCCGCAGGAAGGGCCGCTCCCCAGTGGTCTCGCAGAGCAATGGAGAGAAGGCAGCGCCCTAATGCCGCAGGAACGGCCGCTCCCCAGTGGTCTTTTAGAGCTGGGGAGGAAAGCCAGCGCCCTAATCCCGCAGGAAAGGACACTCCCCAGTGGTCTCGCAGAGTTAGGGAGAGAAGGCAGCGCCCTAATCCCGCAGGAATGGCTGCTCTCCAGGCCCCTGGCAGAGTTGGGGAGGGAAGGCAGTGCCCTAATCCCGCAGGAAGGGCCGCTCCCCAGTGGTCTCATATAGCTAGGGAGAGAAGGCAGCGCCCTAATCCCGCAGGAAGGGCTGCTCCACAGGCCCCTGGAAGAGCTAGGGAGAGAAGGCAGCGCCCTAATCCCGCAGGATGGGCTCCTCCCCAGTGGTCTCGCAGAGCTAGGGAGAAGAGGCAGCGCCCTTATCCCGCAGGAAGGGCCGCTCCCCAGTGGCCTTGCAGAGCTAGGGAGAGCAGGCAGAGCCCTAATCCCGCAGGAACAGCCGCTTCCCAGTGGTCTCGCAGAGCTAGGGAGAGGAGGCAGCGCCCTAATCCCGCAGAAACAGCCGCTTTCCAGTGGTCTCGCAGAGCTAGGGAGAGGAGGCAGCATCCTAATCCCGCAGGAAGGGCTACTATACAGTGGTATGGCAGAGCTAGGGAGAGAAGGAAGTGCCCTAATCCCGCAGGAAGGACCGCTCCCCAGTGGTCTCGCAGAGCTAGGGAGAGAAGGCAGTGCCCTAATCCCGCAGGAAGAGCCGCATCCCAAAATCTCGCACAGCTAAGGAAAGCAGGCCGCGCCCTAATCCCGCAGGAAGGGCTACTATACAGTGGTATGGCAGAGCTAGGGAGAGAAGGAAGTGCCCTAATCCCGCAGGAAGGGCTGCTCCACAGGCCCCTGGAAGAGCTAGGGATAGAAGGCAGCGCCCTAATCCCGCAGGAAGGGCTGCTCCCCAGTGGTCTCGCAGAGCTAGAGAGAACAGGCAGCGCCCTTATCCCGCAGGAAAGGCTACTCCCCTGTGGTCTCGCAGAGCTAGGGAGAGAAGGCAGCGCCCTAATCCCGCAAGAACGGTCGCTCCCCAGTGATCTCGCTGAGCTAGGGAGAGAAGGCAGAGCTCTAATCCCGCAGGAAGGTACGCTCCCCAGTTGTCTCGCAGAGCTAGGGAGAGATGGCAGCGCCCTATTTCCGCAGAAAGGGCCGCTCCCCAGTGGTTTCTCAGAGCTAAGGAGAGAAGGCAGTGCCCTAATCCCGAAGGAAGGGTTGCTCCACAGGCCTCTGGCAGAGCTAGGGAGAGGAGGCAGCATCCTAATCCCGCAGGAAGGGCCGTACCCCAGTGGTCTCGCAGAGCTAGGGAGAGGAGGCAGCGCCCGAATCCCACAGGAAAGGCCGCTCCCCAGTTCTCTCACAGAGCTAGGGAGAGAAGGCAGCGCCCATATCTCGCAGGAAGGGCCGCTCTCCAGTGGTCTTGCAGAGCTAGGGAGAGTAGGCATCGCCCTTATCCCGCAGGATCGGCCGCTCCCCAGTGGTCTGCAGGGCTAGAGAGAGGAAGCAGCGCCCTAATCCCGCAGGAAGGGCTCTTTCCCAGACCCCTGGCAGAGCTGGGGAGCGAAGCCAGCGCCGCGCCCCCGCAGGAAGGGCCGCTTCCCCGTGGACTCGCAGAGCTAGGGAGATAAGGCAGCGCCCTATTCCCACAGGAAGGGCCGCTCCCAGTGGTCTTGCAGAGCTAGGGAGAGAAGGCAGCGCCCTAATCCCGCAGGAAGGGCCGTTCCCCAGTGGTCTCGCAGAGCTAGGGAGAGAAGGCAGCGCCATAATCCCGCAGGAACGGCCGCTCCCCAGTGGTCTCGCAGAGCTAGGGAGAGGAGGCAGTGCCCTAATTCCGCAGAAACGGCCGCTGCCCAGTGGTCTCTCAGAGCTAGGGAGAGAAGGCAGCGCCCTAATCCCGCAGGAAGGGTTGCTCCACAGGCCCCTGGCAGAGCTGGGGAGGGAAGCCAGTGCCCCGCCCCCGCAGGAAGAGAGGCTCCCCAGTGGTCTGCAGAGCTAGGGAGAGAAGGCAGCGCCCTAATACCGCAGGAACGGACGCTCCCCAGAGGTCTCACAGAGGTAGGGAGAGAAGGCAGCGCCCTAATACCGCAGGAACGGCCTCTTCCCAGTGGTCTCGCAGAGCTAGGGAGAGAAGTCAGCGCCCTAATAACGCAGAAACGGCTGCTCCCCAGGCCCCTGGCAGAGCTAAGTAGAGAAGGCAGCGCCGTAATCCCGCAGGAAGGGCCGCTCCCCAGTGGTCTCGCAGAGCAAGGGAGAACTGGCAGCGCCCCTATCCCACAGGAAGGACCGCTCCCCAGTGGTTTCGCAGAGCTAGGGAGAGAAGACAGCATCCTAATCCCGCAGGATTTGCTCCTGCACAGGCCCCTGACATAGCTAGGGAGAGAAGGCAGCGCTCTAATCCCACAGGAAGGGCCGCTCCCCAGTGGTCTCGCAGAGCTAGGGAGAGGAGGCAGCGCCCTAATATCGCAGAAACGGCCGCTGCCCAGTGGTCTCTCAGAGCTAGGGAGAGAAGGCAGCGCCCTAATCCCGCAGGAAGGGTTGCTCCACAGGCCCCTGGCAGAGCTGGGGAGGGAAGCCAGTGCCCCGCCCCCGCAGGAAGAGAGGCTCCCCAGTGGTCTGCAGAGCTAGGGAGAGAAGGCAGCGCCCTAATACCGCAGGAACGGACGCTCCCCAGAGGTCTCACAGAGGTAGGGAGAGAAGGCAGCGCCCTAATACCGCAGGAACGGCCTCTTCCCAGTGGTCTCGCAGAGCTAGGAGAGAAGTCAGCGCCCTAATAACGCAGAAACGGCTGCTCCCCAGGCCCCTGGCAGAGCTAAGGAGAGAAGGCAGCGCCGTAATCCCGCAGGAAGGGCTGCTCCCCAGTGGTCTCGCAGAGCAAGGGAGAACTGGCAGCGCCCCTATCCCACAGGAAGGACCGCTCCCCAGTGGTTTCGCAGAGCTAGGGAGAGAAGACAGCATCCTAATCCCGCAGGATTTGCTCCTGCACAGGCCCCTGACATAGCTAGGGAGAGAAGGCAGCGCTCTAATCCCGCAGGAAGGGCCGCTCCCCAGTGGTCTCGCAGAGCTAGGGAGAGGAGGCAGCGCCCTCTTCCCGCTGGAAGGGTCGCTCCCCAGTGGTCTCGAAGAGCTAGGAAGAGAAGGCAGCGCCCTAATCCCGCAGGAAGGGACGCTCCCCAGTGGTCTTGCAGAGCTAGGGAGAGAAGGCGGCGCCCTAATCCCCAAGGAGGGGCTGCTCCACAGGCCCCTGGCAGAGTTAGGGAGAGAAGGCAGCACCCTAATCCTACAGGAGAGATGGCTTCCCAGTAGTCTCGCAGACCTAGGGAGAGGAGGCAGCGCCCTAATCCCGAAGGAACAGCCGCTTCCCAGTGCTCTCGCAGAGCTAGGGAGAGGAGGCAGCATCCTAATCCCGCAGGAAGGGCCGTTCCCCAGTGGTCTTGCAGAGCTTGGGAGGGACGCCAGCGCCCTAATCCCGCAGGAAGGGCCGCTCCCCAGTGGTCTCGCAGAGCGAGGGAGAAAAGGCAGTGCCCAAATCGCGCAGGAAGGGCAGCTCCCCAGTGGTCTCGCAGAGCTAGAAAAAGGAGGCAGCGCCCTAATCCTGCAGGAAGGACCGCTCCCCAGTGGTCTCGCAGAGCTAGGGAGAGGAGGCAGCGCCCTAATCCCACAGGAAGGGCCGCTCCCCAGTGGTCTCACAGAGCTAGGGAGAGAAGACGGTGTCCTAACCCCGCAGGAAAGGCTGCACCCCAGTGGACTCACAGAGCTAGGGAGAGAAGGCAGCGCCCTAATCCCGCAGGAAGGACTGCTCCCCAGACCCCTATCAGAGCTGGGGAGGGAAGCCAGCACAACGCCCCTGAAGGAAGTGCCGCTCCCCAGTGGTCTCGCAGAGCTAGGGACAGAAGGCAGCGCCCTATTCCCCCAGGAAGGGCCACTCCCCAGTGGTCTCGCAGAGCTAGGGAGAGAAGAAAGCGCTGTAATCCCACAGGAAGGGCCGCTCCCCAGTTGTGTCTCAGAGCTTGGGAGAGAAGGCAGCGCCCTAATCCCACAGGAAGGGCCGCTCCCCAGTGGTCTCGCAGAGCTAGGGAGAGGAGGCAGCGCCCGAATTCCGCAGGAAGGGCCGCTCCCCAGTGGTCTCGCAGAGCTAGGAAGAAGAGGCAGCGCCCTAATCCCGCAGGAAGGGCCCCTCCCCATTGGCCTCGCAGAGCTAGGGAGAGGTGGCAGCGCCCTATTCCCACAGGAAGGGCCGCTCCCCAGTGGTCTCGCAGAGCTAGGGAGAGAAGGCAGCGCCCTAATCCCGCAAGAACGGTCGCTCCCCAGTGATCTCGCTGAGCTAGGGAGAGAAGGCAGAGCTCTAATCCCGCAGGAAGGTACGCTCCCCAGTTGTCTCGCAGAGCTAGGGAGAGATGGCAGCGCCCTATTTCCGCAGAAAGGGCCGCTCCCCAGTGGTTTCTCAGAGCTAAGGAGAGAAGGCAGTGCCCTAATCCCGAAGGAAGGGTTGCTCCACAGGCCTCTGGCAGAGCTAGGGAGAGGAGGCAGCATCCTAATCCCGCAGGAAGGGCCGTACCCCAGTGGTCTCGCAGAGCTAGGGAGAGGAGGCAGCGCCCGAATCCCACAGGAAAGGCCGCTCCCCAGTTCTCTCACAGAGCTAGGGAGAGAAGGCAGCGCCCATATCTCGCAGGAAGGGCCGCTCTCCAGTGGTCTTGCAGAGCTAGGGAGAGTAGGCAGCGCTCTAATCCCACAGGAAGGGCCGCTCCCCAGTGGTCTCGCAGAGCTAGGGAGAGGAGGCAGCGCCCTAATATCGCAGAAACGGCCGCTGCCCAGTGGTCTCTCAGAGCTAGGGAGAGAAGGCAGCGCCCTAATCCCGCAGGAAGGGTTGCTCCACAGGCCCCTGGCAGAGCTGGGGAGGGAAGCCAGTGCCCCGCCCCCGCAGGAAGAGAGGCTCCCCAGTGGTCTGCAGAGCTAGGGAGAGAAGGCAGCGCCCTAATACCGCAGGAACGGACGCTCCCCAGAGGTCTCACAGAGGTAGGGAGAGAAGGCAGCGCCCTAATACCGCAGGAACGGCCTCTTCCCAGTGGTCTCGCAGAGCTAGGGAGAGAAGTCAGCGCCCTAATAACGCAGAAACGGCTGCTCCCCAGGCCCCTGGCAGAGCTAAGGAGAGAAGGCAGCGCCGTAATCCCGCAGGAAGGGCTGCTCCCCAGTGGTCTCGCAGAGCAAGGGAGAACTGGCAGCGCCCCTATCCCACAGGAAGGACCGCTCCCCAGTGGTTTCGCAGAGCTAGGGAGAGAAGACAGCATCCTAATCCCGCAGGATTTGCTCCTGCACAGGCCCCTGACATAGCTAGGGAGAGAAGGCAGCGCTCTAATCCCGCAGGAAGGGCCGCTCCCCAGTGGTCTCGCAGAGCTAGGGAGAGGAGGCAGCGCCCTCTTCCCGCTGGAAGGGTCGCTCCCCAGTGGTCTCGAAGAGCTAGGAAGAGAAGGCAGCGCCCTAATCCCGCAGGAAGGGACGCTCCCCAGTGGTCTTGCAGAGCTAGGGAGAGAAGGCGGCGCCCTAATCCCCAAGGAGGGGCTGCTCCACAGGCCCCTGGCAGAGTTAGGGAGAGAAGGCAGCACCCTAATCCTACAGGAGAGATGGCTTCCCAGTAGTCTCGCAGACCTAGGGAGAGGAGGCAGCGCCCTAATCCCGAAGGAACAGCCGCTTCCCAGTGCTCTCGCAGAGCTAGGGAGAGGAGGCAGCATCCTAATCCCGCAGGAAGGGCCGTTCCCCAGTGGTCTTGCAGAGCTTGGGAGGGACGCCAGCGCCCTAATCCCGCAGGAAGGGCCGCTCCCCAGTGGTCTCGCAGAGCGAGGGAGAGAAGGCAGTGCCCAAATCGCGCAGGAAGGGCAGCTCCCCAGTGGTCTCGCAGAGCTAGAAAAAGGAGGCAGCGCCCTAATCCTGCAGGAAGGACCGCTCCCCAGTGGTCTCGCAGAGCTAGGGAGAGGAGGCAGCGCCCTAATCCCACAGGAAGGGCCGCTCCCCAGTGGTCTCACAGAGCTAGGGAGAGAAGACGGTGTCCTAACCCCGCAGGAAAGGCTGCACCCCAGTGGACTCACAGAGCTAGGGAGAGAAGGCAGCGCCCTAATCCCGCAGGAAGGACTGCTCCCCAGACCCCTATCAGAGCTGGGGAGGGAAGCCAGCACAACGCCCCTGGAGGAAGTGCCGCTCCCCAGTGGTCTCGCAGAGCTAGGGACAGAAGGCAGCGCCCTATTCCCCCAGGAAGGGCCACTCCCCAGTGGTCTCGCAGAGCTAGGGAGAGAAGAAAGCGCTGTAATCCCACAGGAAGGGCCGCTCCCCAGTTGTGTCTCAGAGCTTGGGAGAGAAGGCAGCGCCCTAATCCCACAGGAAGGGCCGCTCCCCAGTGGTCTCGCAGAGCTAGGGAGAGGAGGCAGCGCCCGAATTCCGCAGGAAGGGCCGCTCCCCAGTGGTCTCGCAGAGCTAGGAAGAAGAGGCAGCGCCCTAATCCCGCAGGAAGGGCCCCTCCCCATTGGCCTCGCAGAGCTAGGGAGAGGTGGCAGCGCCCTATTCCCACAGGAAGGGCCGCTCCCCAGTGGTCTCGCAGAGCTAGGGAGAGAAGGCAGCGCCCTAATCCCGCAAGAACGGTCGCTCCCCAGTGATCTCGCTGAGCTAGGGAGAGAAGGCAGAGCTCTAATCCCGCAGGAAGGTACGCTCCCCAGTTGTCTCGCAGAGCTAGGGAGAGATGGCAGCGCCCTATTTCCGCAGAAAGGGCCGCTCCCCAGTGGTTTCTCAGAGCTAAGGAGAGAAGGCAGTGCCCTAATCCCGAAGGAAGGGTTGCTCCACAGGCCTCTGGCAGAGCTAGGGAGAGGAGGCAGCATCCTAATCCCGCAGGAAGGGCCGTACCCCAGTGGTCTCGCAGAGCTAGGGAGAGGAGGCAGCGCCCGAATCCCACAGGAAAGGCCGCTCCCCAGTTCTCTCACAGAGCTAGGGAGAGAAGGCAGCGCCCATATCTCGCAGGAAGGGCCGCTCTCCAGTGGTCTTGCAGAGCTAGGGAGAGTAGGCAGCGCTCTAATCCCACAGGAAGGGCCGCTCCCCAGTGGTCTCGCAGAGCTAGGGAGAGGAGGCAGCGCCCTAATATCGCAGAAACGGCCGCTGCCCAGTGGTCTCTCAGAGCTAGGGAGAGAAGGCAGCGCCCTAATCCCGCAGGAAGGGTTGCTCCACAGGCCCCTGGCAGAGCTGGGGAGGGAAGCCAGTGCCCCGCCCCCGCAGGAAGAGAGGCTCCCCAGTGGTCTGCAGAGCTAGGGAGAGAAGGCAGCGCCCTAATACCGCAGGAACGGACGCTCCCCAGAGGTCTCACAGAGGTAGGGAGAGAAGGCAGCGCCCTAATACCGCAGGAACGGCCTCTTCCCAGTGGTCTCGCAGAGCTAGGGAGAGAAGTCAGCGCCCTAATAACGCAGAAACGGCTGCTCCCCAGGCCCCTGGCAGAGCTAAGGAGAGAAGGCAGCGCCGTAATCCCGCAGGAAGGGCTGCTCCCCAGTGGTCTCGCAGAGCAAGGGAGAACTGGCAGCGCCCCTATCCCACAGGAAGGACCGCTCCCCAGTGGTTTCGCAGAGCTAGGGAGAGAAGACAGCATCCTAATCCCGCAGGATTTGCTCCTGCACAGGCCCCTGACATAGCTAGGGAGAGAAGGCAGCGCTCTAATCCCGCAGGAAGGGCCGCTCCCCAGTGGTCTCGCAGAGCTAGGGAGAGAAGGCGGCGCCCTAATCCCCAAGGAGGGGCTGCTCCACAGGCCCCTGGCAGAGTTAGGGAGAGAAGGCAGCACCCTAATCCTACAGGAGAGATCGCTTCCCAGTAGTCTCGCAGACCTAGGGAGAGGAGGCAGCGCCCTAATCCCGCAGGAACAGCCGCTTCCCAGTGCTCTCGCAGAGCTAGGGAGAGGAGGCAGCATCCTAATCCCGCAGGAAGGGCCGTTCCCCAGTGGTCTTGCAGAGCTTGGGAGGGACGCCAGCGCCCTAATCCCACAGGAAGGGCCGCTCCCCAGTGGTCTCGCAGAGCGAGGGAGAAAAGGCAGCGCCCTAAACCCACAGGAACGGCCGCATCCCAGTGGTCTGCAGGACTAGCGAGAGGAAGCAGCGCTCTAATCCCGTAGGTTGGGTTCTTCCCCAGACCCCTGGCAAGGCTGGGGAGGGAACCCAGCGCCCCGCCCCCGCAGGAAGGGCCGCTCCCCAGTGGTCTCGCAAAGCTAGAGAGAGAAGGCAGAGCCCTAATCCGGCAGGAAGGGCCGCTCCCCAGTGGTCTCGCAGAGCTTGGGAGAGAAGGCAGCGCCCTAATCCCGCAGGAAGGGCCGCTCCCCAGTGGTCTCTCAGAGCTAGGGAGAGGAGGCAGCGCCCTCTTCCCGCTGGAAGGGTCGCTCCCCAGTGGTCTCGAAGAGCTAGGAAGAGAAGGCAGCGCCCTAATCCCGCAGGAAGGGACGCTCCCCAGTGGTCTTGCAGAGCTAGGGAGAGAAGGCGGCGCCCTAATCCCCAAGGAGGGGCTGCTCCTCAGGCCCCTGGCAGAGTTAGGGAGAGAAGGCAGCACCCTAATCCTACTGGAGAGATCGCTTCCCAGTAGTCTCGCAGACCTAGGGAGAGGAGGCAGCGCCCTAATCCCGCAGGAACAGCCGCTTCCCAGTGCTCTCGCAGAGCTAGGGAGAGGAGGCAGCATCCTAATCCCGCAGGAAGGGCCGTTCCCCAGTGGTCTTGCAGAGCTTGGGAGGGACGCCAGCGCCCTAATCCCGCAGGAAGGGCCGCTCCCCAGTGGTCTCGCAGAGCGAGGGAGAAAAGGCAGTGCCCAAATCGCGCAGGAAGGGCAGCTCCCCAGTGGTCTCGCAGAGCTAGAAAAAGGAGGCAGCGCCCTAATCCCGCAGGAAGGACCGCTCCCCAGTGGTCTCGCAGAGCTAGGGAGAGGAGGCAGCGCCCTAATCCCACAGGAAGGGCCGCTCCCCAGTGGTCTCACAGAGCTAGGGAGAGAAGGCGGTGTCCTAACCCCGCAGGAAAGGCTGCACCCCATTGGACTCGCAGAGCTAGGGAGAGAAGGCAGCGCCCTAATCCCGCAGGAAGGACTGCTCCCCAGACCCCTATCAGAGCTGGGGAGGGAAGCCAGCACAACGCCCCTGGAGGAAGTGCCGCTCCCCAGTGGTCTCGCAGAGCTAGGGACAGAAGGCAGCGCCCTATTCCCCCAGGAAGGGCCACTCCCCAGTGGTCTCGCAGAGCTAGGGAGAGAAGAAAGCGCTGTAATCCCACAGGAAGGGCCGCTTCCCAGTTGTGTCTCAGAGCTTGGGAGAGAAGGCAGCGCCCTAATCCCACAGGAAGGGCCGCTCCCCAGTGGTCTCGCAGAGCTAGGGAGAGGAGGCAGCGCCCGAATTCCGCAGGAAGGGCCGCTCCCCAGTGGTCTCGCAGAGCTAGGAAGAAGAGGCAGCGCCCTAATCCCGCAGGAAGGGCCCCTCCCCATTGGCCTCGCAGAGCTAGGGAGAGGTGGCAGCGCCCTATTCCCACAGGAAGGGCCGCTCCCCAGTGGTCTCGCAGAGCTAGGGAGAGAAGGCAGCGCCCTAATCCCGCAAGAACGGTCGCTCCCCAGTGATCTCGCTGAGCTAGGGAGAGAAGGCAGAGCTCTAATCCCGCAGGAAGGTACGCTCCCCAGTTGTCTCGCAGAGCTAGGGAGAGATGGCAGCGCCCTATTTCCGCAGAAAGGGCCGCTCCCCAGTGGTTTCTCAGAGCTAAGGAGAGAAGGCAGTGCCCTAATCCCGAAGGAAGGGTTGCTCCACAGGCCTCTGGCAGAGCTAGGGAGAGGAGGCAGCATCCTAATCCCGCAGGAAGGGCCGTACCCCAGTGGTCTCGCAGAGCTAGGGAGAGGAGGCAGCGCCCGAATCCCACAGGAAAGGCCGCTCCCCAGTTCTCTCACAGAGCTAGGGAGAGAAGGCAGCGCCCATATCTCGCAGGAAGGGCCGCTCTCCAGTGGTCTTGCAGAGCTAGGGAGAGTAGGCAGCGCTCTAATCCCACAGGAAGGGCCGCTCCCCAGTGGTCTCGCAGAGCTAGGGAGAGGAGGCAGCGCCCTAATATCGCAGAAACGGCCGCTGCCCAGTGGTCTCTCAGAGCTAGGGAGAGAAGGCAGCGCCCTAATCCCGCAGGAAGGGTTGCTCCACAGGCCCCTGGCAGAGCTGGGGAGGGAAGCCAGTGCCCCGCCCCCGCAGGAAGAGAGGCTCCCCAGTGGTCTGCAGAGCTAGGGAGAGAAGGCAGCGCCCTAATACCGCAGGAACGGACGCTCCCCAGAGGTCTCACAGAGGTAGGGAGAGAAGGCAGCGCCCTAATACCGCAGGAACGGCCTCTTCCCAGTGGTCTCGCAGAGCTAGGGAGAGAAGTCAGCGCCCTAATAACGCAGAAACGGCTGCTCCCCAGGCCCCTGGCAGAGCTAAGGAGAGAAGGCAGCGCCGTAATCCCGCAGGAAGGGCTGCTCCCCAGTGGTCTCGCAGAGCAAGGGAGAACTGGCAGCGCCCCTATCCCACAGGAAGGACCGCTCCCCAGTGGTTTCGCAGAGCTAGGGAGAGAAGACAGCATCCTAATCCCGCAGGATTTGCTCCTGCACAGGCCCCTGACATAGCTAGGGAGAGAAGGCAGCGCTCTAATCCCGCAGGAAGGGCCGCTCCCCAGTGGTCTTGCAGAGCTAGGGAGAGAAGGCGGCGCCCTAATCCCCAAGGAGGGGCTGCTCCACAGGCCCCTGGCAGAGTTAGGGAGAGAAGGCAGCACCCTAATCCTACAGGAGAGATCGCTTCCCAGTAGTCTCGCAGACCTAGGGAGAGGAGGCAGCGCCCTAATCCCGCAGGAACAGCCGCTTCCCAGTGCTCTCGCAGAGCTAGGGAGAGGAGGCAGCATCCTAATCCCGCAGGAAGGGCCGTTCCCCAGTGGTCTTGCAGAGCTTGGGAGGGACGCCAGCGCCCTAATCCCGCAGGAAGGGCCGCTCCCCAGTGGTCTCGCAGAGCGAGGGAGAAAAGGCAGCGCCCTAAACCCACAGGAACGGCCGCATCCCAGTGGTCTGCAGGACTAGCGAGAGGAAGCAGCGCTCTAATCCCGTAGGTTGGGTTCTTCCCCAGACCCCTGGCAAGGCTGGGGAGGGAACCCAGCGCCCCGCCCCCGCAGGAAGGGCTGCTCCCCAGTGGTCTCGCAAAGCTAGAGAGAGAAGGCAGAGCCCTAATCCGGCAGGAAGGGCCGCTCCCCAGTGGTCTCGCAGAGCTTGGGAGAGAAGGCAGCGCCCTAATCCCGCAGGAAGGGCCGCTCCCCAGTGGTCTCTCAGAGCTAGGGAGAGGAGGCAGCGCCCTCTTCCCGCTGGAAGGGTCGCTCCCCAGTGGTCTCGAAGAGCTAGGAAGAGAAGGCAGCGCCCTAATCCCGCAGGAAGGGACGCTCCCCAGTGGTCTTGCAGAGCTAGGGAGAGAAGGCGGCGCCCTAATCCCCAAGGAGGGGCTGCTCCTCAGGCCCCTGGCAGAGTTAGGGAGAGAAGGCAGCACCCTAATCCTACTGGAGAGATCGCTTCCCAGTAGTCTCGCAGACCTAGGGAGAGGAGGCAGCGCCCTAATCCCGCAGGAACAGCCGCTTCCCAGTGCTCTCGCAGAGCTAGGGAGAGGAGGCAGCATCCTAATCCCGCAGGAAGGGCCGTTCCCCAGTGGTCTTGCAGAGCTTGGGAGGGACGCCAGCGCCCTAATCCCGCAGGAAGGGCCGCTCCCCAGTGGTCTCGCAGAGCGAGGGAGAAAAGGCAGTGCCCAAATCGCGCAGGAAGGGCAGCTCCCCAGTGGTCTCGCAGAGCTAGAAAAAGGAGGCAGCGCCCTAATCCCGCAGGAAGGACCGCTCCCCAGTGGTCTCGCAGAGCTAGGGAGAGGAGGCAGCGCCCTAATCCCACAGGAAGGGCCGCTCCCCAGTGGTCTCACAGAGCTAGGGAGAGAAGGCGGTGTCCTAACCCCGCAGGAAAGGCTGCACCCCAGTGGACTCGCAGAGCTAGGGAGAGAAGGCAGCGCCCTAATCCCGCAGGAAGGACTGCTCCCCAGACCCCTATCAGAGCTGGGGAGGGAAGCCAGCACAACGCCCCTGGAGGAAGTGCCGCTCCCCAGTGGTCTCGCAGAGCTAGGGACAGAAGGCAGCGCCCTATTCCCCCAGGAAGGGCCACTCCCCAGTGGTCTCGCAGAGCTAGGGAGAGAAGAAAGCGCTGTAATCCCACAGGAAGGGCCGCTCCCCAGTTGTGTCTCAGAGCTTGGGAGAGAAGGCAGCGTCCTAATCCCACAGGAAGGGCCGCTCCCCAGTGGTCTCGCAGAGCTAGGGAGAGGAGGCAGCGCCCGAATTCCGCAGGAAGGGCCGCTCCCCAGTGGTCTCGCAGAGCTAGGAAGAAGAGGCAGCGCCCTAATCCCGCAGGAAGGGCCCCTCCCCATTGGCCTCGCAGAGCTAGGGAGAGGTGGCAGCGCCCTATTCCCACAGGAAGGGGCCGCTCCCCAGTGGTCTCGCAGAGCTAGGGAGAGAAGGCAGCGCCCTAATCC
>NW_026114775.1:0-47108 GCF_025201925.1 Gopherus flavomarginatus | reverse complement strand
GGGCCCCACCCCAGCTCCAACGGCCCAACCCCTAACCGCCGGAACCATCGCTCAAGGGGCCCAACCCCTGAGCGCCTGAACCATAGCTCCAGGGGCCTAATCCCTGGGGCCCCAACACCAGCTCCAGGGGCCCAACCCCTGGGGGCCGCAACACCACGTCCAGGGGCCAAACCCCTGGAGCCCTCGACCCCAGCTCCAGGGGCCCAACCACTGAGCGCCCGAACCATAGCTCCAGGGGCCCAACACCTGAGCGCCCGAACCATAGCTCCAGGGGCCTAACCCCTGGGGCCCCAACACCAGCTCCAGGGGCCCAACCCCTGGGGGCCCCAACACCAGCTCCAGGGGCTCAACCCCTGAGTGACCGAACCATAGCTCAAGGGGCTTAACCCCTGGGGCCCAAACACCAGCTCCAGGGGTCCAACCCCTGAGCGCCCGAACCATCGCTCCAGGGGCCCAACCCCTGAGCGCCTCAACCATAGCTCCAGGGGCCTAATCCCTGGGGCCCCAACACCAGCTCCAGTGGCCCAACCCCTGGGGGCCCCAACACCAGCTTCATTGGCATAACCCCTGAGCGCCCAAACCATAGATCCAGGGGCCTAACCCCTGGGGTCCCAAAACCAGCTCCAGGGGCCCAGCAACTGGGGGCCCCAACACCAGTCCAGAGGCCCAACCCCTGAGCGCCCGAAGCATAGCTCGAGGGGCCTAACCCCTAGGGTCCCGAACACCAGCTCCAGGGGCCCAACCCCTGAGCGCCCGAACAATACCTCCAGGGGCCCAAACCCTGCGGGCCCCAAAACCAGCTCCAGGAGGCCAACCCCTCGGGGCCCCAACACCAGCTCCAGAGACCCAAACCCAGAGCGCCCTAACCATAGCTCCAGGGGCCCAACCCCTGGGGGACTCAACACCAGCTCCAGGGGCCCAAACCCTGAGCGCCCGAACCATAGCTCCAGGGGCCTAATCCCTGGGGCTCCAACCCCAGATCCAGGGCCCAACCCCTGTGGGCCCCAACACCAGCTCCAGGGTCCCAACCCCTCAGCGCCCGAACCATAGCTCCAGGGGCCTAACCCCCGGAGGCCCCAACCACAGCTCCAGGGGCCCAACCCCTGCGGGCCCCAAAACCAGCTCCAGGAGCCCAACCCCTGAGCGCCCGACCATAGCTCCAGGGGCGTAATCCCTGGGGGCCTCAACACCAGCTCCAAGGGCCCAACCCCTGAGCGCCCGAACGATCCCTCCAGGGGCCTAATCCCTGGGGGCCCCAACACCAGCTCCAGGGGTCCAAACCCTGAGCGCCCAAACAATACCTCCAGGGGCCTAACCCCTGTGGACCCCAACACCAGCTCCAGCGGTCCATCCCCTAAGCGCCCGAACCATAGCTGCAGGTGCTAACCCCTGGGGGCCCAAAACCCCAGCTCCAACGGCCCAACCCCTGACCGCCGGAACCATAGCTCCTGGTTCCTAACTCCTGGGACCCCAACACCAGCTCCAGGGGCCCAACCCCTGGGGGCCCCAACACCACCTCCAGGGGCCCAACCCCTCAGCGCCCGAACCATAGCTCCAGGGGTCTAACCCCCGGGGGCTCCAACCCCAGCTCCAGGGGTCCAACCCCGAAGCATAGCTCGAGGGGCCTAACCCCTCGAGACCCCAACACCAGCTCCAGGGGCCCAACCCCTGAGCGCCCGAACAATAACTCCAGGAGCCTAACCCCTGTGGGCCCCCACCCCAGCTCCAACGGCCCAACCCCTGAGCGCCCGAAACATAGCTCCAGGGGCCTAACCCCTGGGGGCCCCCACCCCAGCTCCAAGGGAACAACCCCTGAGCGCCCGAACCATAGCTCCAGGGGCCCAACCCCTGAGCACTCGAAACTTAGCTCCAGGGGCCTAACACCTCGGGCCCCAACACCAGCTCCAGGGCCCTTACCACTCGGGGCCCCAACAGCAGCTCCAGGGGCCCAACCCCTGAGATCCCGAACCATATCTGCAGAGGCCTAACACCTGGTGGCCCGAACCCCAGCACCAGGGGCCCAACCCCTGGAGGCCCCAACACCAGCTCCAGGGCCCAACCCCTCAGAGCCCGAACCATAGCTCCAGGGGCCTAACCCCTGGGGGCCGCAACCCCAGCTCCAGGGGCCCAACCCCTGGGAGCCCCAACACCAGCTCCAGTGGACCAACCCCTGAAAGCCCGAACCATAGCTCCATCGGCCTAACCCCCGGTGCCCCAACCCCAGCTCCAGGGGCCCAACCCCCGGGGGCCCCAACACCAGCTCCAGCGTTCCAACCCCTGAGCGCCTGAACCATAGCTCCAGGGGCTTAATCCCTGGGGCAACAACACCAGCTCCAGGGGCCCAACCCCTGGGGTCCCCAACACCAGCTCCAGGGGCCCAACCCCTGAGCGCCCGAACCATAGCTCCAGGGGCCTAATCCCTGGGGCCCCAACACCAACTCCAGGGGCCCAACCCCTGGGGGCCGCAACACCAGCTCCAGGGGCCCAACCCCTGAGCGCCCGAACCATAGCTCCAGGGGCCTAACCCACGGGGGCCAGAACCCCAGGTTCAGGGGCGAAACCCCTGGAGCCCTCGACCCCAGCTCCAGGGGCCCAACCCCTGACCGCCCGAACCATATCTCCAGGGACATAACCCCTGGGGGTCTGAAACCCAGCTCCAGGGGCTCAACCTCTGGGGGCCCCAACACCAGCTCCGGGGGCCCAACCCCTGGGGGCCCCAACACCAGCTCCAGGGGCACAACCCCTGAGCGCCCGAACCATAGCTCCAGGGGCCTAACCCCTGGGGGCCCAACACCAGCTCCAGGGGCCCAACCCCTGAGCACTCGTACAATACCTCCACGGTCAGAACCCCTGGGGGCCCCAACACCAGCTCCAGGGGCCCAACCCCTGAGCGCTCGAACCATAGCTACAAGGGCCTAACCCTAGGAGCCCCAACAGCAGCGCCAGGGGCCCAACCCCTGGGGACCCCAACACCAGCTCCAGGGTTCCAACCCCTGAGCTCCCGAACCATAGCTCCAAGGGCCTAACCCCCGGGGGCCCCAACCCCAGCTCAAGGGGCCCAACCTCTGGGGCCCTCGACCACAGCTCCAGGGGCCCAACCCCTGAGCGCCCGAACCATAGCTGCAGGGGCCTAACCCCTGGGGGCCCCCACCCCAGCTCCAACGGCCCAACCCCTGAGCACCCGAACCATAGCTCCAGGGGCCTAACCCCTGGGGGCCCCAACACCAGCTCCAGGGGCCCAACAGCTCAGCGCCCGAAACATAGCTCCAGGGGCCTAACCCCTGGGGGCCCCCACCCCAGCTCTAAGGGACCAACCCCTGAGCCCCCGAACCATAGCTCCAAGGGCCCAACCCCTGAGCGCTCGAACCATAGCTCCAGGGGCCTAACCCGTCGGGCCCCAACACCAGCTCCAAAGGCCCAACGCCTGAGCGCCCGAACAATACCTCCAGTTGCCTAACCCCAGGGAGACCCAACACCAGCTCCAGGGGCCCAACCCCTGAGCGCCCGAAACATAGCTCCAGGGGCCTAACCCCTGGGGGCCCCCACCCCAGCTCCAAGGGACCAACCCCTGAGCCCCCGAACCATAGCTCCAGGGGCCCAACCCCTGAGAGCTCGAACCATAGCTCCAGGGGCCTAACCCCTCGGGCCCCAACACCAGCTCCAGGGCCCTTACCACTCGGGGCCCCAACAGCAGCTCCAGGGGCCCAACCCCTGAGAGCCCGAACCATATCTGCAGAGGCCTAACACCTGGGGGCCCGAACCCCAGCTCCAGGGGCCCAACCCCTGGAGGCCCCAACACCAGCTCCAGGGGCCCAACCCCTCAGCGCCCGAACAATAGCTCCAGGGGTCTATCCCCCTGGGGCTCCAACCCCAGCTCCAGGGGCCCAACCCCTGAGCGCTCGAACCATAGCACAGGGGCCTAACCGCTGGGGGAACCCACCCCAGCCCCAGGAGCCCAACCCCTGGGGGCCCCAACACCAGCTCCAGGGGCCCAACCCCTGAGCGTCCAAACCATCGCTCCAGGGGCTCAACCCCTGAGCGCCCGAACAATACCTCCAGGGGCATAACCCATGGGGGAACCCACACCAGCTCCAAGGGCCCAAAACCATAGCTCCAGGGGCCTAACCCCCGGGGGCCACAACCCCAGGTCCAGGGGCCAAACGCCTGGAGTCCTCGACCCCAGCTTCAGGGGCCCAACCCCTGAGCGCCCGAACCATTGCTCCAGGGGCCCAACCCCTGAGCGCCCGAACCATAGCTCCAGGGCCCTAACCCCTGGGGCCCCAACACCAGCTCCTGGGGCCCAACCCCTAGGGGCCCCAACACCAGCTCCAGGGGCCCAACCCCTGAGCGCCCGAACCTTAGCTCCAGGGGCCTAATCCCTGGGGCCCGAACACCAGGTCCAGGGGCCCAACCCCTGGGGGCCGCAACACCAGCTCCAGGGGCCCAACCCCTGAGCGCCCGAAACATAGCTCCAGGGGCCTAACCCACGGGGGCAGAACCCCAGGTTCAGGGGCCAAACCCCTGGAGCCCTCGACTCCAGCACCAGGGGCCCAACCCCTGAGCACCCGAACCATAGCTCCACGAGCCTAATTCCTGGGGGCCTTAACACCAGCTCTAAGGGCCCAACCTCTGAGCGCCCGAACGATCCCTCCAGGGGCCTAACCCCTGGGCGCCCCAACACCAGCTCCAGGGGCCCAACCGCTGAGCGCCCGAACAATACCTCCAGGGGCCTAACCCCCGGGGGCCCCAAAACCAGCTCCAGGGGCCCAACCCCTGTGGCCCTCGACCCGAAGTCCAGGGGTCCAACCCCTGAGCGCCCGAACCATAGCTGCAGGGGCCTAACCCCTGGGGGCCCCCACCTGAGCTCCAACGGCCCAACCCCTAAGCGCCGGAACCATAGCTCCAGGGGCCTAACCCCTGGGAGCCCCAACCCCAGCCCCAGGAGCCCAACCCCTGGGGGCCTCAACACCAGCTCCAGGGGCCCAGCCGCTGAGCGCCCGAACCATCGCTCCAGGGGCCCAACCCCTGAGCGCCTGAACCATAGCTCCAGGGGCCTAATCCCTGGGGCCCCAACACCAGCTCCAGGGGCCCAACCCCGGAGCGCCCGAACCATAGCTCCAGGGGCAAAACCCCTAGGGGCCAGAACAAGAGCACCAGGGGCCCAAACCTTGAGCGCCCGAACGATACCTCCAGGGGCCTAACCCCTGGGGGCCCCAACACCAGCTCCAGGTTGCCCAACCCCTGGGGCCCTCGACCCCAGCTCCAGGGGCCCAACCCCTGAGCCCCCGAACCATAGCTCCAGGGGCCCAACCCCTGAGCGCCCGAACCATATCTCCAGGGGCCTAAACCCTGTGGGTCTAAAACCCAGCTCCAGGGGCCCAACCTCTGGGGGCCCCAATACCAGCTCCGGGGGCCCAACCCCAGGGGGCCCCAACACCAGCTCCAGGGGCACAACCCCTGAGCGCCCGAACCATAGCTCCAGGGCCCTAACCCCTGGGGGTCCCAACACAAGCTCCAGGGGCCCAACCCCTGAGCACTCGAACAATACCTCCAGGGTCCGAACCCCTGGGGGCTCCAACACCAGCTCCAGGGGCCCAACCCCTGACTGCTCGAACCATAGCTACAGGGGCCTAACCCCTGGGGCCCCAACACCAGCGACAGGGGCCCAACCCCTGGGGGCCCCAACACCAGCTCCAGGGGCCCAACCCCTGAGCGACCGAACCATAGCTCCAAGGGCCTAACCCCTGGGGGCCCCAACAGCAACTCCAGGGGCCCAACCGCTGACGGCCCCAACACCAGCTCCAGGGGCCCAACCCCTGAGAGCCCGAACCATAGCTCCAGGGGCCTAACCTCTGGGGCCCCAACACCAGCTACAGGGGCCCAAACCCTGGGGGCCCCAACACCAGCTCCAAGGGCCCAACCCCTGAGCGCCCGAAACATAGCTCCAGGGGCCTAACCCCTGGGGGCCCCAACACCAGCTCAAAGGGCCCAACGCCTGAGTGCCTGAACAATACCTCCAGGGGCCTAACCCCTGGGGGACCCAACACCAGCTCCAGGGGCCCAACCGCTGAGCACCCGAACCATAGCTCCAGGGGCATAACCCCTGGGGGCCCCCACCCCAGCTCCAAGGGCCCAACCCCTGAGCGCCCGAACCATAGCTCCAGGGGCCTAACCCCCGGGGGCCCCAACCCCAGCTCAAGGGGCCCAACCTCTGGGTCCCTCGACCACAGCTCCAGGGTCCCAACCCCTGAGTGCCCGAACCATAGCCCCAGGGTCCCAACCCCTGAGCGCCCGAACCATAGCTCCAGGGGCCTAACCCCTGGGGCCCCAACACCAGCTCCAGGGGCCCAGCCCCTGGGGCCCCAACACCAGCTCCAGGGGCCCAACCCCTGAGCGCCCGAACCACAGCTCCAGGGGCCTAACCCCTGGGGGCCCCAACACCAGCTCCAGAGGCCCAACCCCCGAGCACTCGAACAATATCTCCAGGGTCCGAACCCCTTGGGACCCCAACACCAGCTCTAGGGGCCCAACCCCTGAGCGCTCGAACCATAGCTACAGGGGCCTAACCCCTGGGGCCCCAACACCAGCGACAGGGGCCCAACCCCTGGGGGCCCCAACACCAGCTCCAGGGGCCCAACCCCTGAGCGACCGAACCATAGCTCCAAGGGCCTAACCCCTGGGGGCCCCAACAGCAACTCCAGGGGCCCAACCGCTGACGGCCCCAACACCAGCTCCAGGGGCCCAACCCCTGAGAGCCCGAACCATAGCTCCAGGGGCCTAACCTCTGGGGCCCCAACACCAGCTACAGGGGCCCAAACCCTGGGGGCCCCAACACCAGCTCCAAGGGCCCAACCCCTGAGCGCCCGAAACATAGCTCCAGGGGCCTAACCCCTGGGGGCCCCAACACCAGCTCAAAGGGCCCAACGCCTGAGTGCCCGAACAATACCTCCAGGGGCCTAACCCCTGGGGGACCCAACACCAGCTCCAGGGGCCCAACCGCTGAGCACCCGAACCATAGCTCCAGGGGCATAACCCCTGGGGGCCCCCACCCCAGCTCCAAGGGCCCAACCCCTGAGCGCCCGAACCATAGCTCCAGGGGCCTAACCCCCGGGGGCCCCAACCCCAGCTCAAGGGGCCCAACCTCTGGGTCCCTCGACCACAGCTCCAGGGTCCCAACCCCTGAGTGCCCGAACCATAGCCCCAGGGTCCCAACCCCTGAGCGCCCGAACCATAGCTCCAGGGGCCTAACCCCTGGGGCCCCAACACCAGCTCCAGGGGCCCAGCCCCTGGGGCCCCAACACCAGCTCCAGGGGTCCAACCCCTGTGCGCCCGAACCACAGCTCCAGGGGCCTAACCCCTGGGGGCCCCAACACCAGCTCCAGAGGCCCAACCCCCGAGCACTCGAACAATATCTCCAGGGTCCGAACCCCTTGGGACCCCAACACCAGCTCTAGGGGCCCAACCCCTGAGCGCTCGAACCATAGCTACAGGGGCCTAACCCCTGGGGCCCCAACACAAGCGCCAGTGGCCCAACCCCTGGGGTCCCCAACACCAGCTCCAGGGGCCCAACCCCTGAGCGCCCGAACCATAGCTCCAAGGGACTAACACCTGGGGGCCCCAACCCCAACTCCAGAGGCCCAACCCCTGACAGCCCGAACACCAGCTCCAGGGGCCCAACCCCTGAGAGTCCGAACCATAGCTCCAGGGGCCTTATCCCTGGGGCCCCAACACCAGCTACAGGGGCCCAAACCCTGGGGGCCTCAACACCAGCTCCAAGGGCCCAACCCCTGAGCGCCCGAAACATAGCTCCAGGGGCCTAACCCCTGGGGGCCCCAACACCAGCTCAAAGGGCCCAACGCCTGAGCGCTCGAACAATACCTCTAAGGGCCTAACCCCTGGGGGACCCAACACCAGCTCCAAGGGCCCAACCCCTCAGCGCCCGAACGATACCTCCAGGGGCCTAACCTCTAAGGGCCCAACACCAGCTCCAGGGGTCCAGCCCCTGCAGCTATGGTTCGGGCGTTCAGGGGTTGGACCCCTGGAGCTGGGGCTGGAGCCCCCGGGGGTTAGACCCCTGGAGCAATGGTTCGGGCGCTCAGGGTTTGAGCCCCTGGAGCTGGTGTTGGGGCCCCCAGGGGTTAGGCCCCTGGAGCTGGTGTTGGGGCCCCAGGGATTAGGAACCTGGAGCTATGGTTCGGGCGCTCAGGGGTTGGGCACTTGGAGCTGGTGTTGAGGCCCCCAGGGATTAGGCCCCTGGGGCTATGGTTCGGGCGCTCAGGTGTTGGGCTTCTGGAGCTGGTTTTGGGGCCCGCAGGGGTTGGGCCCCTAGAGCTGTGGTTGGGGCCCCCGGGGGTTAGGCCCCTGGAGCTATAGTTCGGGCGCTCAGGGGTTGGGACCCTGGAGTTGGTGTTGGGGCGCCCAGGGGTTGGGTCCCTGGAGCTGGTGTTGGGGCCCCAGGGGTTAGGCCCCTGGAGCTATGGTTCGGGCGCTCAGGGGTTGGGCCCTTGGAGCTAGGGTGGGGGCCCCCAGTGGTTAGGCCCCTGGAGCTATGGTTCGGGAACTAAGGGGTAGGACCCGAGGAGCTGGTGTTGGGTCCCCCAGGGGTTAGGTCCTTGGAGGTATTGTTCGGGCGCTCAGGGGTTGAGTCCTTGGAGCTGGTGTTGGGTCCCCAGGGATTAGGCCCCTGGAGCTATGGTTCGGGCGCTCAGGGGTTGGGCCCCTGGAGCTGGTGTTGGGTCCCCAGGGGTTGGGTCGCTGGAGCTCGGGTTTGGGCCCCCAGGGGTTAGGCCCCTGGAGCTGTGGTACTGGCGCTCAGGGGTTGGGCCCCTGGAGCTGGGGTCTAGGGCCCCAGGGGTTGAGCCCCTGGAGCTGGGGTGGGGGCCCCCAGGGTTTAGGCCCCTGGAGCTATGGTTCGGGCGCTGAGGGGTTGGGCCCCTGGAGCTGGTGTTCGAACCCCCAGGGGTTAGGCCCCTGGAGCTATGGTTCGGGCGCTCAGGGGTTTGAACCCTGGAGCTAGTGTTTGGGCCCCTAGGGGTTGGGCCCCTCGAGCTGGTGTTGGGGCTCCCAGGGGTTGGACCCCTGGAGCTGGGGTTCGGGCCCCCAGGTGTTAGGCGCCTGTAGATATGGTTCGGGCTCTCAGGGGTTGGGCCCCTGGAGCTGCTGTTGGGGCCCCGAAGGTTTGGGGCCCTGAAGCTGGTGTTAGGGACTCTAACCCAGACGGCAAAGTTCGTTGTCTGACCGCGAGAGAGACAGGCAACACCAGCAAGGTCCGATCGAAAGCTCTTTATTGACAAGTGCACGCATCAATAGAGAGCAGCTCGTTTCCAGAGAGAACCAGCCTGCTCTTTACATCTTAGTATAAGCCTATATAGACAGTTCCGTCGTGTCATAAATTATTTACTGGAGCAACCCACCCCCTTCCTCTAACAACTAGAAACTAGACACCTTTAGTATACATGCATGCCTAAAGTTAGAAATGTAGGGGAGTTCAAAACAAACAAAGAACAAAACCAGGGAGCGAAAACAAGGAGGCTGGGAAACTAGGACTCTTATCAGTTCTTCGAAGGAGCTGCCCGAACACAGCACATCTGGTACTATGCCAGGAATGCAGCTTCTCTCTTATCTCACTTTTTCCCAGCGCTTGTGAGACATGCTGCTGCTTCTCAGTGTTTTCCAATCAGGGATTACCCACAAACCTCTGTTAGCCTGACTTTGGTCAGGTTGGCATACCTGGTTTTGTCTGCTATATCTTTATTCAGGCCTAACACTGGTGTTGGGGTCCGAGGGTTTAGGCCCCTGGAGCTACGGTTCGGGCGCTCAGGGGTTGGGCCCCTGGAGCTATGGTTCAGGCGCGCAGGGGTTGGGCCCTTGGAGCTGGGGTGGGGGCCCCCAGTGGTTAGGCCCCTGGAGCTATGGTTCGCCCTGCTCTCCCATCCCCCACACAGACAGTCCCCACTCCATCACAGTAATGCCCAGAGCATTTCACGCATGGAGCAACAGTAACACTGTGTGGCTATGCAGGGTAATGCCCAGAGCATTTGCTGCATGGAGCAAGAGTGACACCGTGTGGCCACATACGGTAATGCACAGAGCATTTCCCCGCCTAGAGCAACAGTGACACCATATAGCCAAACACGGTAATAAACAGAGCATTTCCCCCGCATGGAGCAACAGTGTCACCTAGTGGTCACGCAGGGTAATGCACAGAGCATTTCCTGCATGGAGCTATGGTTCGGGAGCTCTAGGGTTGGGCCCCTGGAGCTGGTGTTGGGGCTCCCAGGGGTTGGGTCCCTGGAGCTGGTGTTGGGGCCCCAGGGGTTAGGCCCCTGGCGCTATGGTTCGGGCGCTCAGGGGTTGGGCCCTTGGAGCTGGGGTGGGGGCCCCCAGTGGTTAGGCCCCTGGAGCTATGGTTCGGGCACTCAGGGGTAGGGACCGAGGAGCTGGTGCTGGGGCCCCCAGGGGTTAGGCCCCTGGAGGTATTGTTCGGGCGCTCAGGGGTTGGGTCCTTGGACCTGGTGTTGGGCCCCCAGGGATTAGGCCCCTGGAGCTATGGTTCGGGTGCTCAGGGGTTGGGCCCCTGGAGCTGGTATTGGGGCCCCAGGGATTAGGCCCCTTGAGCTATGGTTCGGGCGCTGAGGGGTTGGGCCCCTGGAGCTGGTGTTGGGGTCCCCAGGGGTTGGGCTCCTGGAGTTGTTGTTGGGGCCCCAGGGATAGGCCCCTGGAGCTATGGTTCGGGCGCTCAGGGGTTGAGCCCCTGGAGCTGGTGTTGGGGCCCCCAGGGGTTGGGCCGCTGGAGCTGGGGTTTGGGCCCCCAGGGGTTAGGCCCCTGGAGCTCTGGTACGGGCGCTCAGGGGTTAGGCCTCTGGAGCTGGGGTCTAGGGCCCCAGGGGTTAGGTCCCTGGAGCTGGGGTGGGGGCCCCCAGGGGTTAGGCCCCTGGAGTTATGGTTCGGGTGCTCAGGGATTGGGCCCCTGGAGCTGGTGTTAGGGCCCCCAGAGCTTAGGCTCCTGGAGGTATCGTTCGGGCGCTAAGGGCTTATGCCCTTGGAGATGCTTTTGGGTCCCCCAGGGATTAGGCCCCTTGAGTTATTGTTCGAGCGCTCAGGGGATGGGCCCCTGGAGCTGGTGTTGGAGCCCCCAGGGGTTAGGCCCCTGGAGCTATGATTCGGTCACTCAGGGGTTGGAACCCTGGAGCTGGTGTTCGAGCCCCCAGGGGTTGGGCCTCTGGAGCTGGGGTTGGGGCAACGGGGGTTAGGCCCCTGGAGCTATGGTTCGGGCGCTCAGGAGTTGGGCCCCTGGAGCTGGTGTTGGGGCCACCAGGGGTTGGGCCTCTGGAGCTGGGGTTGGGGCTCCCAGGAGTTAGGCCACTGCAGCTATGGTTCGGGCGCTCAAAGGTTGGGCCCCTGGAGCTGGTGTTGGGGCCCCCAGGGGTTGGACCCCTGGAGCTATGGTTCGGGCGTTCGGGGGTTGGGCCCCTGGGGCTATGGTTCGGGCGCTCAGGGGTTGGGCCCCTTGAGCTGGGGTCGAGGGCCCCAGGGGCTGGGCCCCTGGAGCTGGGGTTGCTGCCCCCGGGGATTAGGCCCCTGGAGCCATGGTTCGGGTGCTCAGGGGTTGGGCCCTTGGAGCTGGGGTGGGGGCCCCCAGGGGTTAGGCCCCTGGAGCTATGGTTCGGGCGCTCAGGGGTTGGGCCCCTGGAGCTGGTGTTGGGGCCCCCAGGTGTTGGGCCCCTGGAGCTGGTGTTGGAGCCCCAGGGATTAGGCCCCTGGAGCTATGGTTCCGGCGCTCAGGAGTTCTGCCGTTGGAGCAGGGGTGGGGGCCCCCAGGGTTTAGGCCCCTGCAGCTATGGTTCGGGCGCTCAGGGGTTGGACCCCTGGAGCTGGTTTTCGAACCCCCGGGGGTTAGACCCCTGGAGCTATGGTTCGGGCGCTGAGGGGTTGGGCCCCGGAGCTGGTGTTGGGGCCCCCAGGGGTTAGGCCCCTGGAGGTATTGTTCGGGCTCTCTGCGGTTGGGCCCCTGGAGCTGGTGTTGGAGCCCCCAGGGGTTAGGACCCTGGAGCTATGGTTCGGGCGCTCAGGGGTTGGGCCCCTGGAGCTGGTGTTGGGGCCCCCAGGGGTTGGGCTCCTAGGGCTGGGGTTGGGGCCCCCAGGGGTTAGGCCCCTGGAGCTATGGTTCCGGCGCTCAGGGGTTGGGCCGTTGGAGCTGGGGTGGGGGCCCGCAGGAGTTAGGCCCATGCAGCTATGGTTCGGGCGCTCAGGGGTTGGACCCCTGGAGCTGGTGTTGGGGCCCCCAGGGGTTAGGCCCCTGGAGCTATGGTTCGGGCGCTCAGGGGTTGGGCCCCTGGAGCTGGTGTTGGGGCCCCCAGGGGTTAGGCCCCTGGAGGTATTGTTCGAGCGCTCAGGGGTTGGGCCGCTGCAGCTGGTGTTGGGGCCCCCAGGGGTTAGGCCCCTGGAGCTATGATTCGGTCACTCAGGGGTTGGAACCCTGGAGCTGGTGTTCGAGCCCCCAGGGGTTGGGCCTCTGGAGCTGGGGTTGGGGCAACGGGGGTTAGGCCCCTGGAGCTATGGTTCGGGCGCTCAGGAGTTGGGCCCCTGGAGCTGGTGTTGGGGCCCCCAGGGGTTGGGCCTCTGGAGCTGGGGTTGGGGCTCCCAGGAGTTAGGCCACTGCAGCTATGGTTCGGGCGCTCAAAGGTTGGGCCCCTGGAGCTGGTGTTGGGGCCCCCAGGGGTTGGACCCCTGGAGCTATGGTTCGGGCGTTCGGGGGTTGGGCCCCTGGGGCTATGGTTCGGGCGCTCAGGGGTTGGGCCCCTTGAGCTGGGGTCGAGGGCCCCAGGGGCTGGGCCCCTGGAGCTGGGGTTGCTGCCCCCGGGGATTAGGCCCCTGGAGCCATGGTTCGGGTGCTCAGGGGTTGGGCCCTTGGAGCTGGGGTGGGGGCCCCCAGGGGTTAGGCCCCTGGAGCTATGGTTCGGGCGCTCAGGGGTTGGGGCCCTGGAGCTGGTGTTGGGGCCCCCAGGTGTTGGGCCCCTGGAGCTGGTGTTGGAGCCCCAGGGATTAGGCCCCTGGAGCTATGGTTCCGGCGCTCAGGAGTTCTGCCGTTGGAGCAGGGGTGGGGGCCCCCAGGGTTTAGGCCCCTGCAGCTATGGTTCGGGCGCTCAGGGGTTGGACCCCTGGAGCTGGTTTTCGAACCCCCGGGGGTTAGACCCCTGGAGCTATGGTTCGGGCGCTGAGGGGTTGGGCCCCGGAGCTGGTGTTGGGGCCCCCAGGGGTTAGGCCCCTGGAGGTATTGTTCGAGCGCTCAGGGGTTGGGCCCCTGGAGCTGGTGTTGGAGCCCCCAGGGGTTAGGACCCTGGAGCTATGGTTCGGGCGCTCAGGGGTTGGGCCCCTGGAGCTGGTGTTGGGGCCCCCAGGGGTTGGGCTCCTAGGGCTGGGGTTGGGGCCCCCAGGGGTTAGGCCCCTGGAGCTATGGTTCCGGCGCTCAGGGGTTGGGCCGTTGGAGCTGGGGTGGGGGCCCGCAGGGGTTAGGCCCATGCAGCTATGGTTCGGGCGCTCAGGGGTTGGACCCCTGGAGCTGGTGTTGGGGCCCCCAGGGGTTAGGCCCCTGGAGCTATGGTTCGGGCGCTCAGGGGTTGGGCCCCTGGAGCTGGTGTTGGGGCCCCCAGGGGTTAGGCCCCTGGAGGTATTGTTCGAGCGCTCAGGGGTTGGGCCGCTGCAGCTGGTGTTGGGGCCCCCAGGGGTTAGGCCCCTGGAGCTATGGTTCAGGCGCTCAGGGGTTGGGCCCCTGGAGCTGGTGTTGGGGCCTCCAGGGGTTGGGCCCCTGGAGCTGGTGTTGGGGCCCCAGGGATTAGGCCCCTGGAGCTATGGTTCAGGCCCTCAGGGGTTGGGCCCCTGGAGCGATGGTTCGGGTACTCAGGGGTTGGGCCGCTGGAGCTGGTGTTGGGGCCCCCAGGGGCTGCGCTCCTGGGGCTGGGGTTGGGGCCCCCAGGGGTTAGGCCCCTGGAGCTGGGGCTGGAGCCCCCAGGGGTTAGACCCCTGGAGCTATGGTTCGGGCGCTCAGGGTTTGGGCCCCTGGAGCTATAGTTCGCGCGCTTAGGGGTTGGGCCCCTGGAGCTAGGGTCGAGGGCCCAAGGGGTTGGGCCCCTGGAGCTGGGTTTGGGGCCCCCGGGGGTTAGGCCCCTGGAGCTATGGTTCGGTCGCTCAGGGGTTGTGCCCTTGGAGCTGGTGTGGGGGCCCCCAGGGGTTAGGCCCCTGGAGCTATGACTCGGGCGCTCAGGGGTTGGAACCCTGGAGCTGGTGTTGGGGCCCCCAGGGGTTGGGCTTCTGGAGCTGGGGTTGGAGCAACGGGGGTTAGGCCCCTGGAGCTCTGGTTCGGGCGCTCAGGAGTTGGGCCCCTGGAGCTGGTTTTGGGGCCCCCAGGGGTTGGGCCCCTGGATCTTGTTTTGGAACCACCGGGGGTTAGACCCCTGGAGCTATGGTTCGGGCGCTCAAGGGTTCGGCCCCTGGAGCTGCTGTTAGGGCCCCCAGGGGTTGGAGCCCTGGAGCTGGTGTTGGGGCTCCAGGGATTAGGCCCCTGGCGCTATGGTTCGGGCGCTCAGGGGTTGGGCCCTTGGAGCTGGTTTTGGGGCCCCCAGGGATTAGGCCCCTGAAGCTATGGTTCGGGCGCTCAGGGGTTGGGCCCCTGGAGCTGGTGTTAGGGACCCCAGGAGTTGGAGCCCTGGAGCTGGTGTTGGGGCCCCAGGGGTTAGGCCCCTGGAGCTATGGTTCGAGCGCTCAGGGGTTGGGCCCCTGGAGCTGGTGTTGGGGCCCCCAGGGGTTGGGCCCCTGGAGCTGGTGCTGATTCCCCAGGGGTTAGGCCCGTGGAGCTATGGATTGGGCGGCTCAGGGGTTGGGCCCCTGGAGCTATGGTTCGGGCGCTCAGGGGTTGGGCCCCTGGAGCTGGGGTCGAGGGCTCCAGGGGTTTCGCCCCTGGACCTGGGGTTGTGGCCCCCGGGGGTTAGGCCCCTGGAGCTGTGGTTCGGGCGCTCAGGGGTTGGGCCCCTGGAGCTGGTTTTGGGGCCCCCAGGGGTTGGGCCCCTGGAGCTGGTGTTGGAGCCCCAGGGATTAGTCCCCTGGAGCTATGGTTCCGGCGCTCAGGAGTTGTGCCGTTGGAGCTGGGGTGGGGGCCCCCAGGGTTTAGGCCCCTGCAGCTATGGTTCGGGCGCTCAGGGGTTGGACCCCTGGAGCTGGTTTTGGAACCCCCGGTGGTTAAACCCCTGGAGCTATGGTTCGGGCGCTGAGGGGTTGGGCCACTGGAGCTGGTGTTGGGGCCCCCAAGGGGTTAGGCCCCTGGAGCTATGGTTCGGGCGCTCAGGGGTTGGAACCCTGGAGCTGGTGTTCTGGCCCCCACGGGTTGGGCCCCTGGAGCTGGGGTTGGGGCACCGGGGGTTAGGCCCCTGGTGATATGGTTCGGGCGCTCAGGGGTTGGGCCCCTTTAGCTGGTGTTGGGGCCCCCAGGGGTTGGGCCTCTGGACCTGGGGTTGGGGCCCCCAGGGGTTAGGCCCCTGGAGCTATGGTTCGGGCGCTCAGGGGTTGGGCCCCTGGAGCTGGTGTTGAGGCCCCCGGAGTTGGGCCCCTGGAGCTGGGGTTCGGGCCCCCAGGTGTTAGGCGCCTGGAGATATGGTTCGGGCTCTCAAGGGTTGGGCCCCTGGAGCTGCTGTTGGGGCCCCGAGGGGTTAGGGCCCTGGAGCTGGTGTTGGGGCTCCCAGGGGTTGGGCCCGTGGAGCTGGTGTTGGGGCCCCAGGGGTTAGGCCCCTGGCGCTATGGTTCGGACGCTCAGGGGTTGGCCCTTGGAGCTGGGGTGGGGGCCCCCAGTGGTTAGGCCCCTGGAGCTATGGTTCTTGCACTCAGGGGTAGGGCCCCTGGAGCTGATGTTGGGGCCCGCAGGGGTTGGGCCCCTGGAGCTGGTGTTTTAGCCCCAGGGATTAGGCCCCTGGAGCTGTGGTTCCGGCGCTCAAGAGTTGTGCCGTTGGAGCTGGGGTGGGGGCCCCCAGGGTTTAGGCCCCTGCAGCTATGGTTCGGGCGCTCAGGGGTTGGACTCCTGGATCTGGTTTTGGAACCCCCGGGGGTTAGACCCCTGGAGCTATGGTTTGGGCGCTGAGGGGTTGGGCCCCTGGAGCTGGTGTTGGGGCGCCCCAGGGGTTAGGCCCCTGGAGGTATTGTTCGAGCGCTCAGGGGTTGGGCCCCTGGAGCTGGTGTTGGAGCCCCCAGGGGTTAGGCCCCTGGAGCTATGGTTCAGGCGCTCAGGGGTTGGAACCCTGGAGCTGGTGTTCGGGCCCCCAGGGGTTGGGCCCGTGGAGCTGGGGTTGGGGCACCGGGGGTTAGGCCTCTGGAGCTATGGTACGGGCGCTCAGGGGTTGGGCCCCTGGAGCTGGTGTTGGGGCCCCCAGGGGTTGGGCCCCTGGAACTGGGGTTGGGGCCCGCAGGGGTTAGGCCCCTGTAGCTATGGTTCGGGCGCTCAGGGGTTGGGCCCCTGGAGCTGGTGTTGGGGCCCCGGGGTTGGGCCCCTGGAGCTGGGGTTCGGGAACCCAGGTGTTAGGCGCCTGGAGATATGGTTCGGGCTCTCAAGGGTTGGGCCCCTGGAGCTGCTGTTGGGGCCCCGAGGGGTTAGGGCCCTGGAGCTGGTGTTGGGGTCCGATTGGTTAGGCCCCTGGAGCTATGGTTCGGGCGCTCAGGGGTTGGGCCCCTGGAGCTATGGTTCGGGCGCTCAGAGGTTGGGCCCCTGGAGCTGGTGTTGGGTCTCCCAGGGGTTAGGCCCCTGGAGGTATTGTTCAGGCTCTCAGGCGTTGGGCCCTTCGATCTGGTGTTGGGGCTCCCAGGGGTTAGGCCCCTGGAGCTATGTTTCGGGCGCTCAGGGGTTGGACCCCTGGAGCTGGTGTTGGGGCCCCTGACCTAAAGTGACCCCCTGCTCTCCCGTCCCCCACAGAGACAGTCCCCACTCCATCACAGTAATGCCCAGAGCATTTCACGCATGGAGCAACAGTAACACTGTGTGGCTATGCAGGGTAATGCCCAGAGCATTTGTTGCATGGAGCAAGGGTGACACCGTGTGGCCACATTCGGTAATTCACAGAGCATTTCCCCGCTTAGAGCAACAGTGACACCATGTAGCCACACAGGGTAATACACAGAGCATTTCCCCGCATGGAGCAACAGTGACACCTTGTGGTGACGCAGGGTAATGCACAGAGAATTCATGCATGGAGCTATGGTTCGGGAGCTCTGGGGTTGGGCCCCTGGAGCTGGTGTTGGGTCTCCCAGGGGTTGGGCCCCTGGAGCTGGTGTTGGGGCCCCAGGGGTTAGGCCCCTGGCGCTATGGTTCGGGTGCTCAGGGGTTGGGCCCTTGGAGCTGGGGTGGGGGCCCGCAGTGGTTAGGCCCCTGGAGCAATGGTTCGGGCACTCAGGGGTAGGGCCCGAGGAGCTGGTGCTGGGGCCCCCAGGGGTTAGGCCCCTTCAGGTATTGTTCGGGCGCTCAGGGTTTGGGTCCTTGGAGCTGGTGTTGGGCCCCCAGGGATTAGGCCCCTGCATCGATGGTTCGGGCGCTTAGGGGTTGGGACCCTGGAGCTGGTGTTGGGGACCCCAGGGGTTGGGCCCCTGGAGCTGGTGTTGGGGCCCCAGGGGTTAGGCCCCTGGAGGTATTGTTCGGGCGCTCAGGGGTTGGGTCCTTGGATCTGGTGTTGGGCCCCCAGGGATTAGGTCCCTGGAGCTATGGTTCTTGCGCTCAGGGGTTTGGACCCTGGAGCTGATGTTGGGGCCCCCAGGGGTAGGTCCCCTGGAGCTGGTGTTGGGGCCCCAGGGATTAGGCCCCTTGAGCTATGGTTCGGGCGCTGAGGGGTTGGTCCCCTGGAGCTGGTGTTGGGGCCCCCAGGGGTTGGGCCCCTGGAGCTATGGCTGGGCGCTGAAGGGTTGAGCCCCTGGAGCTGGTGTTGGGGCCCCAAGGGGTTGGGCTCCTGGAGCTGGTGTTGGGGCCCCAGGGGTTAGGCCGCTGGAGCTATGGTTCGGGCTCTCAGGGGTTGGGCCTCTGGAGCTGGTGTTGGGGCCACCAGGGGTTGGGCCGCTGGAGCTGGGGTTTGGGCCCCCAGGGGTTAGGCCTCTGGAGTTATGGTTCGGGCGCTCAGGGGTTGGGCCCCTGGAGCTGGGGTGGGCCCCCCAGGGGTTAGGCCCCTGGAGTTATGGTTCGGGTGCTCAGGGGTTGAGCCCCTGGAGCTGGTGTTGGGTCCCCCAGGGGTTAGGCTCCTGGAGGTATCGTTCGGGTGCTCAGAGGTTGGGCCCTTGGAGCTGGTTTTGGGGCCCCCAGGGATTAGGCCCCTGGAGCTATGGTTCGGGCGCTCAGGGGTTGGGCCCCTGGAGCTGGTGTTAGGTCCCCCAGGGCTTAGACCCCTGGAGCTGGTGTTGGGGCCCCAGGGGTTAGGCCCCTGGAGCTATGGTTCGGGCGATCAGGGGTTGGGCCCCTGGAGCTGGTGTTGGGGCCCCCAGTGGTTGGGCCCCTGGAGCTGGTGTTGGGGCTCCAGGGGTTAGGCCCCTGGAACTATGGTTCGGGCGCTCAGGGGTTGGGCCCCTGGAGCTATGATTCGGGCGCTCAGGGGTTGGGCCCCTGGATCTGGGGTCGAGGGCTCCAGGGGTTTGGCCCCTGGACCTGGGGTTCTGGCCCCCGGGGGTTAGGCCCCTGGAGCTATGGTTCGGGCGCTCAGGGGTTGGGCCCCTGGAGCTGGGGTCGAGGGCTCCAGGGGTTTGGCCCCTGGACCTGGGGTTGTGGCCCCCCGGGGGTTAGGCCCCTGGAGCTATGGTTCGGGCGCTAAGGGGTTTGGACCCTGGAGCTGGTGTTGGGGTCCCCAGGGGTTGGGCCCCTGGAGCTGGTGTTGGGGCCCCAGGGATTAGGCCCCTTGAGCTATGGTTCTGGCGCTGAGGGGTTGGGCCCCTGGAGCTGGTGTTGGGGCCACCAGGGGTGGGCCCCTGGAGCTATGGTTAGGGCGCTCTGGGGTTGGGCCCCTGGAGCTGGTTTTGGAGCCCCCAGCTGTTGGGAAGCTGGAGCTGGGGTTTGGGCCCCCAGGGGTTAGGCCCCTGGAGCTGTGGTACGGGCGCTCTGGGGTTGGGCCCCTGGAGCTGGGGTCGAGGGCCCCAGGGGTTGGGCCCCTGGAGCTGTGGTTGGGGAATCCGGGGGTTGGGCCCCTGGAGCTGGTGTTAGGGCCCCCAGGGCTTAGACCCCTGGAGCTGGTGTTGGGGCCCCAGGGGTTAGGCCCCTGGAGCTATGGTTCGGGCGATCAGGGGTTGGGCCCCTGGAGCTGGTGTTGGGGCCCCCAGTGGTTGGGCCCCTGGAGCTGGTGTTGGGGCTCCAGGGGTTAGGCCCCTGGAACTATGGTTCGGGCGCTCAGGGGTTGGGCCCCTGGAGCTATGATTCGGGCGCTCAGGGGTTGGGCCCCTGGATCTGGGGTCGAGGGCTCCAGGGGTTTGGCCCCTGGACCTGGGGTTCTGGCCCCCGGGGGTTAGGCCCCTGGAGCTATGGTTCGGGCGCTCAGGGGTTGGGTCCTTGGATCTGGTGTTTGGCCCCCAGGGATTAGGCCCCTGGAGCTATGGTTCGGGCGCTCAGGGGTTGGGACCCTGGAGCTGGTGTTGGGGCCCCCAGGGGTAGGTCCCCTGGAGCTGGTGTTGGGGCCCCAGGGATTAGGCCCCTTGAGCTATGGTTCGGGCGCTGAGGGGTTGGGCCCCAGGAGCTGGTGTTGGGGCCCGCAGGGGTTGGGCCCCTGGAGCTATGGTTAGGGCGCTGAGGGGTTGAGCCCCTGGAGCTGGTGTTGGGGCCCCAAGGATTTGGGCTCCTGGAGCTGGTGTTGGGGCCCAAGGGGTTAGGCCCCTGGAGCTATGGTTCGGGCGCTTAGGGGTTGGGCCCCTGGAGCTGGAGTTAGGGCTCCCAGGGCTTGGACCCCTGGAGCTGGTGTTGGGGCCCCAGGGGTTAGGCCCCTGGAGCTATGGTTCGTGCGCTCAGGGGTTGGGCCCCTGGAGCTGGTGTTGGGCCCCCAGGGGTTGGGCCCCTGGAGCTGTTGTTGGGGCTCCAGGGGTTAGGCCCCTGGAGCTATGGTTCGGGCGCTCAGGGGTTGGGCCCCTGGAGCTATGATTCATGCGCTCAGGGTTTGGGACCCTGGAGCTGGGGTCGAGGGCTCCAGGGGTTTGGCCCCTGGACCTGGGGTTGTGGCCCCCGGGGGTTAGGCCCCTGGAGCTATAGTTCGGGCGCTCAGGGGTTGGGCCCCTGGAGCTGGGGTCGAGGGCCCCAGGGGTTGGGCCCCTGGAGCTGTGGTTGGGGCCCCCGGGGGTTAGGCCCCTGGAGCTATGGTTCGGGCGCTCAGGGCTTGGGACCCTGGAGCTGGTGTTGGGGCCCCCAGGGGTTCGGCCCCTGGAGCTCGATTTGGAGCCCCCGGGGGTTAGACCCCCGGAGCTATTGTTCTGGCGCTGAGAGGTTGGGCCCCTGGATCCTTTGTTGAGGCCACCAGGGGTTGGGCCCCTGGAGCTGGTGTTGGGGCCCCAGGGGTAAGGCCCCTGGAGCTATGGTTCGGGCGCTCAGGGGTTGGGCCCCTGGAGCTGGTGTTGGGGCCCCCAGGGGTTGGGCTGCTGGGGCTGGAGTTGGGGCCCCCAGGGGTTAGGCCCCTGGAGCTATGGTTCCGGCGCTCAGGGGTTGGGCCGTTGGAGCTGGTGTTGGGGCCCCCAGGGGTTGGGCCCCTGGAGCTGGTGTTGGGGCCCCAGGGATTAGGCCCCTGGAGCTATGGTTCAGGCGCTCAGGGGTTGGGCCCCTGAAGCGATGGTTCGGGCGCTCAGGGGTTGAGCCCCTGGAGCTGGTGTTGTGGCGCCCAGGGGGTGGGCTCCTGGGGTTGGGGTTGGGGCCCCCAGGGGTAGGGCCCCTGGAGCTATGGTTCGGGCGCTCAGGGGTTGGGCCGTTTGAGCTGGGGAGGGGTCCCCCAGGGGTTAAACTCCTGCAGCTATGGTTCGGGCGCTCAGGGGTTGGACCCCTGGAGCTGGGGCTGGAGCCCCTGGGTGTTAGACCCCTGGAGCTATGGTTCGGGCGCTCAGGGGTTGGGCCCCTGGAGCTATAGTTCGGGCGCTCAGGGTTTGGGCCCCTGGAGCTGAGATCGAGGGCCCCAGGGGTTGGGACCCTGGACCTGGGGTTGGGGCCCCTAGGGGTTAGGCCTCTGGAGCTATGGTTCGGGCGCTCAGGGGTTGGGCCCCTGGAGCTGGTGTTGGGGCCCCCAGGGTTTGGGCCCCTGGAGCTGGTGTTGGGGCCCCAGGGGTTAGGCCTCTGGAGCTATGGTTCTTGCGCTCAGGGGTTGGGCCCCTGGAGCTATGGTTCTTGCGCTCAGGGTTTGGGCCCCAGTAGCTGGTGTGGGGCCCCCAGGGTTTGGGCCCCTGGAGCTGTGGTTGGGGCCCCCAGGAGTTAGGCCCCTGGAGCTATGGTTCGGGCGCTCAGGGATTGGGCCCCTGGAGCTGGTGTTGGGGCCCCCAGGGGTTAGACCCCTGGAGGTATCATTCGGACGCTCAGGGGTTGGGCCCTTGGAGCTGGTTTTGGGGCCCCCAGGGATTAGGCCCCTGGAGCTGGTGTTGGGGCCCCCAGGGGTTAGGCCCCTGGAGCTATGGTTCAGGCGCTCAGGGGCTGGGCCCCTGGAGCTATGGTTCGGGCGCTCAGGGGTTGGGCCCCTGGAGCTGGGGTCGAGGGCCCCAGGGGTTGGGCCCCTGGAGCTGGTGTTGGAGCCCCAGGGATTAGGCCCCTGGAGCTATGGTTCGGGCGCTCAGGGCTTGGGATCCTGGAGCTGGTGTTGGAGCCCCCAGGGGTTCGGCCCCTGGAGCTCGATTTGGAGCCCCCGGGGGTTAGACCGCTGGAGCTATGGTTCTCGCGCTCAGGGGTTGGGCCCCTGGAGCTATGGTTCGGGCGCTGAGGGGTTGGGCCCCTGGAGCCTTTGTTGGGGCCACCAGGGGTTGGACCCCTGGAGCTGATGTTGGGGCCCCAGGGGTAAGGACCCTGAAGCTGTGGTTTGGGCGCTCAGGGGTTGGGCCCCTGGAGCTGGTGTTGGGGCCCCCAGGGGTTGGGCTCCTGGGGCTGGGGTTGGGGCCCCTAGGGGTTAGGCCCCTGGAGCTATGGTTCTGGCGCTCAGGGGTTGGGCCGTTGGAGCTGGTGTTGGGGCCCCCAGGGGTTGGGCCCCTGGAGCTGGTGTTGGGGCCCCAGGGATTAGGCCCCTGGAGCTATGGTTCAGGCGCTCAGGGGTTGGGCCCCTGGATCGATGGTTCGGGCGCTCAGGGGTTGGGCCGTTGGAGCTGGGGAGGGGTCCCCCAGGGGTTAGACCCCTGCAGCTATGGTTCGGGCGCTCAGGGGTTGGACCCCTGGAGCTGGGGCTGGAGCCCCCGGGTGTTAGACCCCTGGAGCTATGGTTCGGGCGCTCAGGGGTTGGGCCCCTGGAGCTATAGTTCGGGCGCTCAGGGGTTGGGCCCCTGGAGCTGGGGTCGAGGGCCCCAGGGGTTAGGCCCCTGGAGCTGGGGTTTGGGCCCCTAGGGGTTAGGCCTCTGGAGCTATGGTTCGGGCTCTCAGGGGTTGGGCCCCTTGAGCTGGTGTTCGGGCCCCCAGGGGTTGGGCCCCTGGAGCTGGTGTTGGGGCCCCAGGGGTTAGGCCTCTGCAGCTATGGTTCGTCGCTCAGGGGTTGGGCCCCTGGAGCTATGATTCTTGCGCTCAGGGTTTGGGCCCCTGGAGCTGGTGGTGGGGCCCCCAGGGTTTGGGCCCCTGGAGCTGTGGTTGGGGCCCCCAGGCCTTAGGCCCCTGGAGCTATGGTTCGGGCGCTCAGGGATTGGGCCCCTGGATCTGGTGTTGGGGCCCCCAGGGGTTGGGCTCCTGGGGCTGGGGTTGGGGCCCCCAGGGGTTAGGCCCCTGGAGCTATTGTTCCAGCGCTCAGGGGTTGGGCCGTTGGAGCTGGGGTGGGGTCCCCCAGAGGTTAGGCCCCTGCAGCTATGGTTCGGGCGCTTAGGTGTTGGACCCCTGGAGCTGGTGTTGGGGCCCACAGGGGTTAGGCCCCTCGAGCTATGCTTCGGGCGCTCAGGGGTTGGGCCCCTGGACTGGTGTTCGGACCCCCAGGGGCTGGGCTCCTGGAGCTGGTGTTGGGGCCCCAGGAGTTAGGCCCCTGGAGCTATGTTTCGGACTATCAGGGGTTGGGCTCCTGGAGCTGGTGTTGGGGCCGTCTGGGGTTGGGCCCGTGAAGTTGGGTTTGGGGCCCCCAGGGGTTAGGCCTCTGGAGCTATGGTTCGGGCGCTGAGGGGTTGGGCCCCTGGAGCTGGTGTTGGGGCTCCCAGGGGTTGGACCCGTGGAGCTGGTGTTGGGGCCCCAGGGGTTAGGCCCCTGGAGGTATCATTCGGACGCTCAGGGGTTGGGCCCTTGGAGCTGGTTTTGGGGCCCCCAGGGATTAGGCCCCTGGAGCTGGTGTTGGGGCCCCCAGGGGTTAGGCCCCTGCAGCTATGGTTCGGGCGTTCAGGGGTTGGGCCCCTGGAGCTGGTGTTGGGTTGATAGAAAAGGCCTAAAAATCAACAGGCCCAGGCCTGTATCTTCCTCTCTTTCCCTGGCTTTAGCCCAAAGAGGGGCCTAGGGATTTGAATAACAAGCAAAACCTGGGAATCAAGGACAAGACATGTATCTAGTCTCATTTAACCATGTCAGCTATTTACTAATTAGTCCGCTTGGCACAAAAGTTTATGCAGCTGTTTTCTCATGTATCCTCAAAGATATGTAATACCAAAGGTCAAGGTATGTACCTTATACTCCCTTCAAAATGATAAATGTATCCGCAACAGATGTATCTTGTATCCCCTTCCCCAAAATAATCATGTATTCTGTGTGACCTGTTATCTATAGGTCAGTATAATGACGTTTACTAAAGTTGTTTGTTACTGATTATAAAAGGGACTCATGTCCCCCATGTAAGGTGTGCTCTTCTCTGGCGTTAGTCGAGAAGAAACACCCGCTCAGCTGAACGAAAATAAAGGTGTGGTACCCGTCTTCTTGTTCTCCGTGCCTCCTTGGTGTAATTAGGTAAGCTCCAGGGGGAAACGGGCCCTGTTTGGCCAACAACTGGCGACTCCGCCGGGACTTCTCTCCCTGTAGAGGGCGCTGACCGGCGACCGAGGGCGATTCCGAGGAGTGGCCACCTCGAGCCACTGATTCGCTCGGGCCTCGGGTCGTTGTAATCGGTCGGGACGGCTGCGTCCTCTCTAAAGAGAACTCCTAACGACACGGAGACAAGACGGTGCCAGAAGGGGAAGGTCCAACAGCCGGACGCGGCCACTCCGGGTGGTAAGTGCGTTTTACCTCTTGGGTTTAAAGGATATAACGCCCCCGCAGTGTGATTGGACCTCATAGGTAACCCCGGTGTGGGAAGATATTGTGGTTGCTTGAAGGTTATGCTAAGCAAGCCAGGCAATTAATGAATAATACCACTAATTTCACGAGCCCGTGGGCTGTATTGGATAATTACTGGGATATAGAACAGCCTCAGGGCTTGCTTCTGTTTTTGGGGGGAGTCTTGCTTTTCTTCATATTGATGTTGTATTGGAGGCCAAAATTGTGATAACCAGGTCTAGGACTTAAACCGACTCCAGCCGCCCTGAGACTCCTGCGAGGGGAAACCCTGTGACCAGGATATCTTAATCGCAAGGGGGGTCGGTCGAACCCGTGACCAGGTTTAATTACACACAAGCATAATGGGGTCCGGACAAAGCATTTATGCTGGGACGCCCTTAGAATGTATGCTAAATAATTGGAAGGCGTTTAGACGTCAGGCTGATTATGGAATGCCATTATGTAAGGATGATTTGATAAAATTCTGTACTGTGGAATGGCCAACATTTGGGGTGGAGTGGCCAGCCGGGGGAACACTGAAGCTAAAAACTGTAGAAGCTGTCCATAACGTTGTAACTAAGAATGGACATTGGGACCAGTACCCCTATATAGATATCTGGCAGGATCTCACAGCTAATCCCCCCCCCTGGCTGCGAGAGTGTAGAGCCCAAGCCATTAGGGCCTTAATGGCTCAGACCCCAGGTCAGCGCCGAGGTCGTCCCCCTGTGAAAAAGCCCTGTCCACCAGCCGTGATTCCTACCGCCCCTGATCCTATGCCCCCTCCTCCAGTGTATCCTCGTCCAGTGAACCCTCCCCCAGTGTATCCTGGCCTCCCGGTCCCCCTGGCACAACCCCCTCCCCCTGTATTGACCACCCCAGACAGTAGTTCCCCTCCCTGCGAATCAAGGACCCCAGAAAAAGACGTGGGAGACAGTAGCGGGGAGGACCATAGTAGTCAGGAACTTGGTAGCCCATCTACAGACTCCGGGAACACCACCCCGATAGCTCAGCGCCTGAGGAGTCGTATTGAATGGCAAGTAAAAGGTACCCCGGGAGCTACAAAATTTTCTATTACCAAGAGCCCCGAGGTAAATAAGACCGCAGCCGAGACAGTCCCGGTGCTTGAACTGCCCCTAAGGGAAACTGTGGGTCCTAATGGTGATCTCACTATGATATATGTTCCTTTCACCACAAGTGATCTGTATAATTGGAAGCACCAGAATCCCTCATTCTCAGAGGACCCCGCCCCGCTAACAGCAGTTTTCGAGACTTTGGTCTCGGCCCATAACCCTACTTGGGGCGACATGAAAATCGCTCTCAACACCTTGCTAACTGCAGAGGAGAGGCGCTTAGTCTTTTCAAAAGCCAAGGAGGGATTAGTGGCAGGGGGAGAGGACGCAGCTAACATACCCAACGTGCTCCCTGAGGCTGCACCCAATTGGCCACATACAACTGAGGGAGGTCAAAATCGCCACCGTAGATATGCCTTAGCTATAGTACAAGGGATGAAACGTTGTATTAGAAAGACCCCAAATTGGGCTAAACTGTATAATATTCGACAGGAAAAGGATGAGAACCCAGCCGCTTTCTATGAGCGCCTGTGTAACACTTGTAAAAGATACACAGACCTAGACCCAGAGGATGTTAATGGGAAGCGAGTGCTCATTCCCCTTTTCATTGGGCAGTCCTATGAGGACATTCGGAAGAAACTACAGAAAATAGACGGGGCATCAGGTAAAAATATAGAGGAGCTCTTGGAAATTGCACTAAAAGTTTATGATCGCAGAGATGATGAGGAAAGGAAAAAGGGGGCCCGCCTACTGGCAATGGCCCTGAAGGGGGAGAGTGGGAAAGGGGGGGGCAACACGAAGGGACGAACAGGATTACAGGAGAAGGGAAGAGGCCCCCGTTTGGGACGAAATCAGTGTGCTATCTGTAAGGAAGAGGGACACTGGAAGAATGAATGCCCCCAGCGACATAACAGACGGGAGGGAAGCAGGAATAGGACCCCGCCTGTGCCCGTTTTCTATAACGAGGCACACGATGAGTCGGCTGTATAGGGAGGCCGAGGGACCCAGCGGCCCCTCCTAGCGGCGCAACCCGCTGGCCTGGATCCCACGGTGATAATTGAGGTAGGGGGGCCGCCCAGTTGAAGCCCTGATCGATACAGGAGCTGCCCTTAGCTTGCTTCCCCTAGCTGAGGCTCCCCGGGGGAGAGCTCAAGGGTGTGCTGTAGTCCAAGGGATAGAAGGACAAAGTATAAAATTGGAAAAATCTCTACCTCTTCTAGTAAAAGTAGGAGACTGCCATATATCCCACCAATTCGTTTGCAGCCCCTCCTGCCCCATTGCGCTGCTAGGACGAGATCTACTTACTAAACTGCAAGCAGAAATCTCGTTCAACAATAATGGGACTCTGGAGGTTAGGCTCCCTAAACACCAAATTTCTAACTATCAAATGGCCCTGTTAAATGTTAAAAATCCTTCCCCAGCACAGCCAGAGAGTGAAAAGAACCAAATGCCAGGGGTTAATCCTGAGGTCTGGGCTGAGGAGGGAGGTTTTGCTCGGGCTCGAAATGCTTTGCCAGTACACATTTCCCTTAAGGAGGGAAGCCGTCCAGTCCGAATTCGACAATACCCCCTTAAGTTAACCATTCGGATCGGACTGAAGCCTTTGATTCAAAAGTTTTTGCAGTGTGGGTGGTTAAGGGAAGGCACTTCTCCATATAATACTCCAATAATGGGAGTGCCTAAACCTAACGGACAATATCGATTAGTCCAGGACCTGAGGCAGGTTAATAAGTTGATAGAAGCCCCCTATCCAGTTGTCCCAAACCCCCATACTATTTTAAGCCAAGTCCCCAAGAGCCACGGGTGGTTCTCTGTAATAGATTTAAAAGATGCTTTCTTTTCCATACCTCTTGATCAGGAGTCTCAGAAACTGTTTGCCTTTGAATGGGAAGATCCAGATACCCATTACAAGGCTCAGTATCTTTGGACTGTTGTCCCCCAGGGACTGACTTGTGCCCCCGAGATTTTTGGCAGCCAACTAAAAAGAGACCTGGCTCCGTTCCTAGCTGCACATTTCTCATGTAACATAGTTCAGTACTGTGATGATTTACTCCTAAGTACTGAAACAGAGACTGCTTGTAAGGAATGTACAATAGAGCTCCTCAATTTTCTTGGAGCTCAGGGATATAAGGTTTCTAGAGAGAAAGCCCAATTGGTCAAACAACAGGTTACTTTTCTCGGATATCAGCTTCGTCAGGGACGTCGTAGCTTGGGTAAAGACAGAATCCAGGCGATACTTGAAAGCCCTCAACCCCGAAATCCCAGAGAGCTAAGGGCTTTCTTGGGACTGACCGGTTTTTGCCGGCTTTGGATCCCTGACTACGGCGGAAAGGCTAAACCACTATATGAGTCCCTCACTAAAGAGGGTCTGCTTAACTGGGAGTGGACTAAAGAAAAAGAAAAAGCATTTCAAGAGCTTAAAGAAGCCTTGGTTCAGCCTCCCGCACTGGCTCTCCCGGATCCCCGGAAGCCGTTCACTCTATACGTTCATGAGAGAAGGGGGGTGGCGTCCGGGGTTCTGTGCCAGAGGTCGGGACCGGCCTGGCAACCTGTGGGTTATTACTCCAAGGTATTGGACCCCGTCGCTAAGGGCTGGCCAGCTTGTCTCCGAGCTGTAGCTGCGACCGCTCTCCTTGTACAGGAGGCTGAAAAACTAACCCTGGGTGGGGATACTGAGGTTGTGGTACCCCATGGAATACCTCAGATATTGGGAACAGGAGCCGGGGAAAAACATTTAAACCCCAGCAGGCATACCAGATATGAGATAGGACTTTTGTTGGCTCCTAACCTAACTTTTAAAACAGTTAGTTCCCTCAATCCAGCTACTTTACTACCAAAGCCCCAAGTCCCTTATGGGGCTAGTCCCACCCATGATTGTATTGAAGTTTTACAACAAGAAACTAAACCTCGCTCTGATCTTTCAGATATACCCTGGCCCAACCCCGATGTTGAAATGTATGTAGATGGATCTAGTTATGTAGAGGACGGGAAGCGATTTACAGGAGCAGCCGTCATAGTTAAGGAGGGAGAAGTGTATAAGTTTCAGCTAAGCCCCAACCTATCTGCCCAGGCGGCGGAACTGGTGGCTCTTATTGAGGCGCTCCGAAGGGGAATTGGAAAGACTATTAATATATATACTGACAGTCGTTATGCATACATGGTGGTGCATGCCCATGGAACCTTATGGAAAGAAAGGGGTTTCATTACAGCCTCAGGCCAAAGAATAGCCCATGGGGGCTCTTATTAAGACACTGCTTGAGGCCCTGATGCTTCCTCTCCGGGTCGCGGTAGTACACGTGCGTGCACATGGGAGGGCCCCCGAAACTGAACAGCGAAAATATAATCGATTCGCTGATCAAGCTGCAAAAGAAGCCGCACGAGAAGGGGCCATATGGCTCCTCTGGGTCCAGGATACAGAACCCAAAACCCCTGCTCCTCATTATACAGCGGAGGAAGTGTCCCACGCCCAGGCTGCAGGGGCCCAATTAACTCCCACTGGGTGGTGGAAGTTGCCAGGAGGGGAGATTTTTGTACCTAGACCAGTACTTCAGGAGATTCTCCTATCCCTACATAAGGAGGGACATTTGGGATCAGGAGCTATGGTTGATTTAATCACCCGATCTACTCGGGGATTAGGTGCGCATATGGAAGCCCAAAGAATTGTAAATAACTGTTCTGTTTGTCAGCGAACAAACCAAAAGGGGTGCGGACCGCCTGCCCCAATGGGAGGTCGGCCTTGGGCTGCCTACCCTTTTCAGAGATGGCAGGTGGACTTTGCTGAAGTCCCCCCTTGTAGGGGTTATAAGTACTTGCTTGTCTTTGTTGATCAATTAACTGGCTGGGTGGAGTGCTACCCTACACGACATTGTCAGGCACGAGCCGTTACCAAAGCTTTGTTACATGAAATACTGCCCCGCTTCCACCTCCCGGAGGTGATTGAGTCAGACCGAGGAAGTCATTTTATTTCCCAAGTGGTTCAGCAGGTGTCACGAGCCCTTGGGATCCAATGGAAATTGCACACGCCCTGGAGACCACAAAGTTCGGGCCAAGTGGAGAGAATGAATAGAACTCTTAAGGACACTCTCACAAAACTGTGCATAGAGTCTGGGCTAAAGTGGCCTGACGCCTTACCACTTGCCCTTACTCGCATTCGGAGGGCCCCACGTAAGGGTCTAAAACTTTCACCCTTCGAGCTGGTCTTTGGGTTCCCTCCCCGAGTACTCATCCCGGGATACCGAGAGGATATAAACTGGGAAGTGGGGAATGACTCTTTATGGAAACAGGTTTCTGCGCTGCAATCTGTTTTGTTACAGTTACATCGCTACGCGGCGCCTTTCCAGACCCTTCCCTTGGAACAACCGGTGCATTCTTTCCAGATCGGTGATCAGGTCCTTGTCAAAAAGTGGAAGCGTGATCCACTCACACCGCGGTGGGACGGTCCGTATACTGTATCGCTCATCAGCCAGGCCGCTGTTAAGGTCCTTGGGAGCGACAAGTGGACGCATCATTCCCGAGTAAAGCGGTTCCTGAGCCCTGATTCAGAGAACAGCCAAGCTGAAGAGGACATCAGCCCTCTGTCCCCTCCGGCTCCGGAAGCCCGGAGAGACACAGGCGAAGACTCTACCTGGGAGTACCAAGGATTGGAAGGACTAAAAGGACTGTTTAAAAGACAGAAACAATGAAACCATTCTTTGTATTTCTGGTCTGTATGTTTACTTATGCATATAATTGGGAAAATAGGTTTCTGCAACTAGGGGAACTAATAGCAGATTCTTTTAACCTTACTAATTGCTGGGTATGTGGCGGTCCAGGAGAATTAAATGAGTGGCCCTGGGTAGCTCAGCCGGTACAGCCTAAGTGGTGGCTAAGTAGTTTGAGCATAGTACATAAGGGAACGGGAAGGTGGACTGAAAACCAGGGCCCCTGGCGACTCTATTCTGCTGGAATCGGTGTCTTTTGCCTTAATCGAACAAGGCATGGGGGAAGATATATGGGGGAAAGCAAATGTGAATGGACCCTATCACTGGGTTTTGATTGCTGGGATCCCCACTGTCGCCCATATGACTGTTTAAAGTAGCAAGGACGATGGAACCTTACCCATGTAAAGCTAACTAACAATAGCTGGGTAAAGTGTTCCTACTGGAATCACAGAGGTGATGGCTGTAAAGCAGTAGGATTAGATGGGTACTTCGATGCCCTCTTCCTAAGCTGCCAGCGAGACAACACCACTGACAAAAATCATGTGGTGCGGTGGTACCAATGGGCATGGCAACACCTTAATGGAACCCGAGTTACCCATTTTCGACAATTTTGGGCTAGTACCAATAACCCGAGATTTGGTTGTAACTGTGTATGGAAGGCAGGAGCTGGAGCATGGAAATGCAACTATTGTAACCCAAATGTAGACAACTTCCTAGGGGGACCTATAGAATCAGGCAACGCTCTCTATTACGAAGAGCCGGGCCCCGCTGATTCCCCTGAGACCTGGGATGGTCCCTTTGCTAACGGAATTTGGGCATTAAAAGGTCATTATTGGATCTGTGGCTCTTATGCTTATCGCAGATTGCCTCTAAACTGGTCGGGAATATGCTACATAGGATACATTAGGCCTTTGTTCTTTCTCTTACCTCAAGCCCAGGGAAACAAATTGGGAGTTAAGGTTTATGATGATCTAGTCAGAGAAAAACGATCTCTAGACTCCACTTTAACTGCTGGAAGTTCTCAAAATTGGGGAGCTCAAGAATGGCCCCCTGAAAGAATTATCAAACACTATGGACCGGCCACCTGGAATCCCAGTGAACTGGTAACCGGGGCCAGAGAACCAATTTATAATCTGAATCGAATTATTAGGCTCCAGGCTATTTTGGAAATAGTAACTAATCAAACGGCCGCAGCACTAGATCTCTTGGCCGATCAATCAACTCAAATGAGACATGCAATTCTCCAGCATCACATAGCTCTTGATTACTTACTAGCAGAAGAAGGGGGACTCTGTGCAAAACTAAATGAGTCTAACTGCTGCTTACAGATAGATGACAATGGTCAGGCCGTGAAACAGTTAACTAAAGAAATGAGGAAGATAACCCATGTCCCAGTACAAACCTGGAACGGTTGGGACACGGATTGGTTTACCTCCTGGCTACCACAATGGGGATGGCTGCGGAAAGGTTTCCTCCTTTTTATACTCTTTATTACCGTTTTATTAACAATTGCTTGCTTTGCCCCATGCTTAATTGCAACAATTCGCAAGCTAGCTGGTCAAGTTACATACCAGCAAATGATGATATTGTACAAACCTGAAGGAACTGAGGCGCAAAGCCCATAAGCTCTTAAAATGTTTTTAAGGGGGGGGAAACTTGATAGAAAAGGCCTAAAAATCAACAGGCCCAGGCCTGTATCTTCCTCTCTTTCCCTGGCTTTAGCCCAAAGAGGGGCCTAGGGATTTGAATAACAAGCAAAACCTGGGAATCAAGGACAAGACATGTATCTAGTCTCATTTAACCATGTCAGCTATTTACTAATTAGTCCGCTTGGCACAAAAGTTTATGCAGCTGTTTTCTCATGTATCCTCAAAGATATGTAATACCAAAGGTCAAGGTATGTACCTTATACTCCCTTCAAAATGATAAATGTATCCGCAACAGATGTATCTTGTATCCCCTTCCCCAAAATAATCATGTATTCTGTGTGACCTGTTATCTATAGGTCAGTATAATGACGTTTACTAAAGTTGTTTGTTACTGATTATAAAAGGGACTCATGTCCCCCATGTAAGGTGTGCTCTTCTCTGGCATTAGTCGAGAAGAAACACCCGCTCAGCTGAACGAAAATAAAGGTGTGGTACCCGTCTTCTTGTTCTCCGTGCCTCCTTGGTGTAATTAGGTAAGCTCCAGGGGGAAACGGGCCCTGTTTGGCCAACAGGGTCCCCCAGGGGTTAGGCCCCTGGAGGTATCATTCGGACGCTCAGGGGTTGGGCCTTTGGAGCTGGTTTTGGGGCCCCCAGGGATTAGGCCCCTGGAGCTGGTGTTGGGGCCCCCAGGGGTTAGGTCCCTGGAGCTATGGTTCGGGCGCTCAGGGGTTGGGCCCCTGGAGCTGGTGTTAGGGCCCTCAGGGCTTGGACCCCTGGAGCTGGTGTTGTGGCCCCAGGGGTTAGGCCCCTGGAGCTATGGTTCGGGCGCTCAGGGGTTGGGCCCCTGGAGCTGGTGTTGGGGCCCCCAGGGGTTGGGCCCCTGGAGCTGGTGTTGGGACCCCAGGGGTTAGGCCCCTGGAGCTATGGTTCGGGCGCTCAGGGGTTGGACCCCTGGAGCTGGTTTTAGAAAACCAGGGGGTTAGACCCCTGGAGCTATGGTTCCGGCGATGAGGGGTTGGGCCCCTGGAGCTGGTGTTGGGGCCCCCAGGGGTTAGGCCCCTGGAGGTATTGTTCGAGCGCTCAGGGGTTGGGCCCCTGGAGCTGGTGTTGGAGCCCGCAGGGGTTAGGCCCTTGGAGCTATGGTTCGGTCGCTCAGGGGTTGGAACCCTGGAGCTGGTGTTGGGGCCCCAAGGGGTTGGGCCACTGGAGCTCGGGTTTGGGCCCCCAGGGGTTAGGCCCCTGGAGCTGTGGTACGGGCGCTCAGGGGTTGGGCCCCTGGAGCTGGGGTCTAGGGCCCCAGGGGTTGGGCCCCTGGAGCTGGGGTGGGGGTCCCCAGGGGTTAGGCCCCTGGAGCTGTGCTTCGGGCGCTCAGGGGTTGGGCCCCTGGTGCTGGTGTTGGGGCCCCCAGGGGTTAGGCCCCTGGAGGTATCGTTGGGGTGCTCAGGGGTTGGGCCCTTGGAGCTGGTTTTGGGGCCCCCAGGGATTAGGCCCCTGGAGCTATGGTTCGGGCGCTCAGGGGTTGGGCCCCTGGAGCTTGTATTAGGGCCCCCAGGGGTTGGACCCCTGGAGCTGGTGTTGGGGCCCCAGGGGATAGGCCCCTGGAGCTATGGTTCGGGCGCTCAGGGGTTGGGCCCCTGGAGCTGGTGTTGGGGCCCCCAGGGGTTGGGCCCCTGGAGCTGGTGTTGGGGCCCCAGGGAGTAGGCCCCTTGAGCTATGGTTCTGGCGCTGAGGGGTTGGGCCCCTGGAGCTGGTGTTGGGTCCCCCAGGGGTTGGGCCCCTGGAGCTGGTGTTGGAGCCCCCAGGGGTTGGGCCGCTGGAGCTGGGGTTTGGGCCCCAAGGGGTTAGGCTCCTGGAACTGTGGTACGGGCGCTCTGGGGTTGGGCCCCTGGAGCTGGGGTCGAGGGCCCCAGGGGTTGGGCCCCTGGAGTTGTGGTTGGGGCCCCCGGGGGTTAGGCCCCTGGAGCTATGGTTCGGGCTCTCAGGGGTTGGGATCCTGGAGCTGGTGTTGGGGCTCCCAGTGGTTCGGCCCCTGGAGCTCGGGTTGGAGCCCCCGGGGGTTAGACCCCTGGAGCTATTGTTCGGGCGCTGAGGGGTTGGGCCCCTGGAGCCTTTGTTGGGGCCCCCAGGGGTTGGGCCCCTGGAGCTGGTGTTGGGGCCCCCAGGGGTTGGGCTCCTGCGGCTGGGGTTGGGGCCCCCAGGGGTTAGGCCCCTGGAGCTATGGTTCCGGCGCTCAGGGGTTGGGCCCCTGGAGCTGGTGTTGGGGCCCCCAGTTGTTGGGCCCCTGGAGCTGGTGTTGGGGCCCCAGGGATTAGGCCCCTGGATCTATGGTTTAGATGCTCAGGGGTTGGGCCCCTGGATCGATGGTTCGGGCGCTCAGGGGTTGAGCCCCTGGAGCTGGTGTTGTGGCGCCCAGGGGTTGGGCTCCTGGGGCTGGGGTTGGGGCCCCCAGGGGTTAGGCCCCTGGAGCTAAGGTTCGGGCGCTCAGGGGTTGGGCCGTTGTAGCTGTGGTGGGGTCCCCCAGGGGTTAGACCCCTGCAGCTATGGTTCGGGCGCTCAGGGGTTGGACCCCTGGAGCTGGGGCTGGAGCCCCCGATTGTTAGACCCCTGGAGCTATGGTTCGGGCGCTCAGGGGTTGGGCCCCTGGAGCTATAGTTCGGGCGCTCAGGGGTTGGGCCCCTGGAGCTGGGGTCGAGGGCCCCAGGGGTTGGGCCCCTGGAGCTGGGGTTGGGGCCCCTAGGAGTTATACCTCTGGAGCTATGGTTCGTGCGCTCAGGGGTTGGGCCCCTAGAGCTGGTGTTGGGGCCCCCAGGGGTTGGGCCCCTGGAGCTGGTGTTGGGGCCCCAGGGGTTAGGCCTCTGGAGCTATGGTTCGTCGCTCAGGGGTTGGGCCCTATCATAACCTTAGTCCCAGATTTGGACCTTAGCGTCCAAAATATGGGGGTTAGCATGAAAACCTCCAAGCTTAGTTACCAGCTTGGACCTGGTACCTGCTGCCACCACCCAAAAAATTAGAGTGTTTTGGGCCACTCTGGTCCCCCTGAAAAACCTTCCCTGGGGACCCCAAGACCCAAATCCCTTGAGTCTCACAACAAAGGGAAATAATCCTTTTTCCCTTCCCCGCCGTCCAGGTGCTCCTGGAGAGATACACAGACACAAGCTCTGTGAATCCAAACAGAGTGAATCTCCCTCTCTGTTCCCAATCCTGGAAACAAAAAGTACTTTCCTATTCCCCCAGAGGGAATGCAAAATCAGGCTAGCAAATCCAACACACAGATCTCCCCGATTTCTTCCTCCCACCAATTCCCTGGTGAGTACAGACTCAATTTCCCTGAAGTAAAGAAAAACTCCAACAGGTCTTAAAAGAAAGCTTTATATAAAAAGAAAGAAAAATACATACAAATGTTCTCTCTGTATTAAGATGATACAACACAGGGTCAATTGCTTAAAAGAATATTGAATAAACAGCCTTATTCAAAAAGAATACAAATCAAAGCACTCCAGCACTTATATTCATCCAAATACCAAAGAAAAGAAACCATAGAACTTACTATCTGATCTCTTTGTCCTTACACTTAGAAACAGAAGACTAGAAAGTAGAAAGTACTTCTCCAAAGCTCAGAGAAAGCAGGCAGACAGACAAAAGACTCAGATACAAACTCCCTCCACCCAGAGTTGAAAAAATCCGGTTTCCTGATTGGTCCTCTGGTCAGGTGCTTCAGGTGGAAGAGACATTAACCCTTAGCTATCTGTTTATGACACGCCCCCCAAATTGCAGACAGTGGGGAAGCTCACTGGCGGCGATTTCCTTCTAGAACTTTAAAATAAACAGATTAATACAACACATGCACCTTTACATATACCCCTAAGTATATAACTAACAGACTTCTACATTTTAAGAACACTTTTTAACTACTGAATTCTGGGAAACTCTCACGGGAGAGTGCATCAGCTACTTTGTTAGAAGCTCCTGTGATGTGCTGAATTTCAAAATCAAAATCTTGGAGATCTAAACTCCAACGAAGAAGTTTCTTGTTGTTCCCCTTAGCAGTATGAAGCCACTTTAGTGCAGCATGGTCAGTTTGTAGTTGGAACCGCCGTCCCCAAACGTATGGGCGTAGCTTTTCCAGGGCGTACACAATGGCATAGCATTCCTTTTCACTGACTGACCAGTGACTTTCCCTCTCAGACAGTTTCTTGCTGAGAAACACGACAGGATGGAAGTTGTGATCTGTTGCTTCCTGCATGAGCACTGCTCCTATACCATGCTCAGATGCATCTGTTGTTACTAGGAATGGCTTGTCAAAGTCCGGGGCCCTGAGCACAGGGTCAGACATGAGCGTTGCCTTAAATTGGGTAAAGGCCTTTTGACACTCATCAGTCCACTTAACTGCATTTGGCTGGGTCTTTTTGGTCAGGTCAGTCAATGGGGCAGCGATTTGGCTGTAGTGTGGTACAAATCGCCTGTAGTATCCGGCCAAGCCTAAGAAGGATTGGACCTGCTTCTAGGACCGTGGGACAGGCCACTTTTGGATAGCATCCACCTTGGCCTGTAGGGGGTTTATGGTTCCTCGACCCACCTGGTGCCCCAGGTAAGTCACTCTGTTTTGGCCTATTTGACACTTTTTGGCCTTAACAGTTAGTCCTGCCTGCCTGATGCGCTCAAAGACCTTTTCCAGGTGTAGTAGGTGTTCGGGCCAGGAGTCTGAAAAAATGGCCACATCATCGAGGTAGGCAACTGCAAATTCTCCCAGTCCAGCTAGTAGACCATCTACCAGCCTCTGGAAGGTGGCGGGTGCATTTCGAAGGCCGAAAGGAAGGACATTGAATTCATACACCCCCGCATGGGTGACGAATGCTGACCTCTCCTTGGCAGGTTCATCTAGCGGTACTTGCCAGTACCCCTTGGTTAAGTCTATTGTAGAGATGAACTGGGCACGTCCCAACTTCTCCAATAGCTCATCGGTACGTGGCATTGGATAGTTGTCCGGACGAGTTACAGCATTTAGCTTACGGTAGTCCACGCAAAAGCGTATTTCCCCATCTGGTTTGGGTACCAGAACCACTGGAGATGCCCATGCACTGGTAGATGAGCGGATTATACCCATCTGTAGCATGTTCTGGATCTCCCATTCTATAGCAGCTTGGGCATGAGGAGACACTCGGTAGGGTGGGGTTCTGATTGGGTGAGCATTACCTGTATCAATGGAGTGGTATGCCCGTTCAGTCCGTCCTGGGGTGGCTGAGAACAATGGGGCGAAGCTAGTGCACAGCTCCTTGATTTGTTGCCGCTGCAGACGTTCCAGGGTGGTTGAGAGGTTCACCTCTTCCACGCCACCGTCTTTTTTCCCGTCGTAGTAGACACCGTCAGGCCACTCAGCATCCTCTCCCTGGACTGTAAACTGACAAACCTGTAAGTCTCTGGAATAGAAAGGCTTGAGAGAATTAACATGGTACACTTTAGGCTTTAGTGAGGAATTGGGAAATGCTATGAGGTAGTTTACAGCTCCCAGGCGCTCTTGGACCGTGAATGGCCCTTCCCATGATGCTTCCATCTTATGGGCCTGTTGCGCCTTCAAGACCATAACCTGGTCTCCTACCTTGAAAGAACGTTCTCTGGCATGTCTGTCATACCAGGCCTTTTGCTTTTCCTGAGCATCCCTTAGATTCTCTCTAGCAAGGGCTAAAGAGTGTCGGAGGGTGCTTTGCAGATTGCTTACAAAGTCCAGAATGTTAGTTCCTGGAGAAGGCATAAACCCCTCCCATTGCTGCTTCACCAACTGTAATGGCCCCTTAACCTCGTGACCATACACAAGTTCAAATGGTGAAAACCCTAAACTGGGATGTGGTACAGCCCTGTAGGCAAACAGCAACTGCTGCAACACTAGGTCCCAATTATTGGAGAATTGGTTGATGAATTTTCGTATCATGGCCCCCAAAGTTCCATTGAACCTTTCCACCAGGCCATTGGTTTGATGGTGGTACGGGGTGGCAACCAAGTGATTCACCCCATGAGTTTCCCACAGTTTTTCCATGGTCCCTGCCAGGAAATTAGACCCTGAATCTGTAAGGATGTCGGAGGGCCAACCTACCCTGGCAAAGATGTCTGTTAGGGCCAGGCACACAGTGTTAGCCCTGGTGTTGCCTAGAGCTACTGCTTCCGGCCATCGGGTAGCAAAGTCCACTAAAGTCAGTACGTACTGCTTTCCTCTGGGCGTCCTTTTTTGGAAAGGGCCCAGAATATCCACAGCTACTCGCTGAAATGGGACCTCAATTATGGGGAGTGGCTGGAGAGGGGCCTTGACCTGGTCTTGAGGCTTTCCCACTCTTTGGCATACCTCACAAGACCGGACATACTTGGCAACGTCCTTGCCCATCCCCTCCCCGTGGAAGGACTTCCCCAACCGGTCCTTGGTTCTGTTCACCCCAGCATGGCCACTGGGATGATCATGGGCTAAGCTTAAGAGCTTCCCCCGGTACTTAGTTGGAACCATCAACTGTTTTTGCGGCTGCCATTCTTCCCGGTGTCCACCAGAAAGAATTTCCTTGTATAAAAGTCCTTGGTCTATAACAAACCGGGATCGATTAGAAGAGCTGAGAGGCGGTGGGGTGCTCCATGCCGCCGCCCAAGCTTTCTGAAGGCTGTCATCTGCTTCCTGCTCAGTCTGGAACTGTTCCCTTGAGGCTGGGGTCACCAGTTCTTCCTCAGACTGTGGACTTGGGCTTGGTCCCTCTGGAAGCGATGTAGGTGATGGGGTTGTTTCCGTTGCTGGTGAACCGCTCTCCGCTGGTGCACCTGAGGGTATTTCAGGCTCTGGCTGAACCTTTTGGGTATGGCTGTCTTTTGCTTCTGCCAGTTCTGGCTCGCTGGCGCCCTCTGGCGTTGAGTTTGAAGATGTGGTTGTACTTGCTGGTGCTGGTTGCTGTTCCAGTTCCGGGCCTGGGACTGGAGATGCTGTGGCTGTTTCAGTGGTAGGCATGGAATTCGGGTCCACTACCTCTCTCTGGGTCTCTGGTAACACAGACGGGGCGTCTGTGGACGGCTCAGGAACAGGAATGGGTCTGGAAGCTTGCCTGGTTTGGCTACGTGTAACCATTCCCACTCTCTTGGCCCGCCTCACCTGATTGGCCAAGTCTTCCCCCAGTAGCATGGGGATAGGATAATTGTCATAGATTGCCAAAGTCCACATTCCTGACCAGCCTTTGTACTGGACAGGCAGTTGAGCTGTAGGCAAGTCTACAGCTTGTGACATGAAGGGGTAAATTGTAACTTTGGCCTTTGGGTTGATGAATTTGGGGTCAACGAAGGATTGGTGGATAGCTGACACTTGTGCCCCCGTGTCTCTCCACGCAGTAACCTTCTTTCCGCCCACTCTCAAATTTTCCCTTCGCTCCAAGGGTATTTGAGAGGCATCCGGGCCTGGGGATCTTTGGTGTGATGGTGGTGTAATGAATTGCACTCGCATGGTGTTCTTGGGACACTTGGCCTTGATATGTCCAAGTTCGTTACACTTAAAGCATCTTCCATCTGATGGGTCACTGGGCCGAGGTGAGTTACTGGAGACTGGTGAGGTTGAAGGGTAGGGTATCTGTGGCTTTACTTGGGTGGTATGTGGGGTCTTTGGCTGTCCTCGGTTGTAGGGTTTATGGTCTGTGTGCCCCCTGGGGTAATCGTTCCCCTTGACAGTAGCTTTCTTGCTTTCTGCCAGTTCCATCCATTTGGCTCCAATCTCCCCCGCCTCAGCGATATCTTTGGGATTTCCATCTTGTATGTACCGTGTGATGTCTTCAGGAACACCATCCAAGAACTGCTCCATTTGTATGAGGAGGTTCAGTTCTTCCAAGGTTTGAATGTTGTTTCCTGTTATCCAGGCCTCATAGTTTTTTGCAATGTAGTAGGCGTGTTTGGGAAATGACACCTCGGGTTTCCACTTTTGGGTTCTGAAGCGCCGACGGGCATGATCTGGGGTTATCCCCATTCAGTATCTGGCCTTGGTTTGAAAAAGTTTATAGTCATTCATTTGCAGCTTAGGCATTTCAGCTGACACCTCTGCTAAAGGTCCACTGAGCTGTGACCTCAATTCTACCATGTACTGGTCTTCGGGGATGTTGTACCCAAGACAGGCTCTTTCAAAATTTTCCAAGAAGGCCTCGGTGTCATCACCTGCCTTGTAGGTGGGAAATTTCCTGTGCTGTGGAGCAATAATTGGCGCCGGGTTGTTAGGGTTGGCTGGCACATGCAGCCCAGCTTTTGCCAACTCCAGTTCATGTTTTCTCTGTTTTTCCTTCTCTTCATTCTCTTTTTGTTGTTTTTCCATTTCTTTTTGCTGTTTTTCCATTTCTTTTTGGTGTTTTTCCATGTCTCGGCGGTGGGCCGCCTCTTCTTCTGCTTGTTTCCTTCGGTAGGCCACCTCTTCTTCTTCTTCTAGTTTTCTTTTGTGTGCTGCCTCTTGGGCTGCCTGTTCTCTTTGGAAGGCTGCCAGTTTGATGCTTTCTTCCTTTTCTTTCATCTCCATCTCTTTTTGTTTTATTTCCAGTTCCTGTTTGTGTTTTTCCATCTCTCGCCTGTGTTCAGCTTCTTTGATTTGTACTTCGGCCTCAATTTTTGCCTTAGAAGTCATGATTCCTGTTTTCTTGTGTTGGGGTGCCCTCCGGTGTTTATCTTCTGAACTGCAGGCTCTGTTGCCTCCTGAAGTCTGCCTAGCAACAGTGCTTTTTTCCTTTTCTCTCTCTAGTAATGTTCAATGAAAGGAAACCAGAAAAACCACTTTATTTGCATGCATATAGTGCTGGTACTGGAGGGCTATTGCATGACAAAAGACCCTTAACAGTTTGGTAATGGCTTCTTGCTTAACATGCAAGCCACAAACTGCCAGAGAGAGCAGAAAAAAAAAATTCTCTTTGATTCCCTTTTAAAAACAAACTGTTTCTCTCCGCTAAAAAGCCCTTAGCAGAGAAGAGAAAAATATAATATTCCTACTGGCTTCTGGATTCTGTCTATATCCCACCACTGCTACACCATATCATAACCTTAGTCCCAGATTTGGACCTTAGCGTCCAAAATATGGGGGTTAGCATGAAAACCTCCAAGCTTAGTTACCAGCTTGGACCTGGTACCTGCTGCCACCACCCAAAAAATTAGAGTGTTTTGGGCCACTCTGGTCCCCCTGAAAAACCTTCCCTGGGGACCCCAAGACCCAAATCCCTTGAGTCTCACAACAAAGGGAAATAATCCTTTTTCCCTTCCCCGCCGTCCAGGTGCTCCTGGAGAGATACACAGACACAAGCTCTGTGAATCCAAACAGAGTGAATCTCCCTCTCTGTTCCCAATCCTGGAAACAAAAAGTACTTTCCTATTCCCCCAGAGGGAATGCAAAATCAGGCTAGCAAATCCAACACACAGATCTCCCCGATTTCTTCCTCCCACCAATTCCCTGGTGAGTACAGACTCAATTTCCCTGAAGTAAAGAAAAACTCCAACAGGTCTTAAAAGAAAGCTTTATATAAAAAGAAAGAAAAATACATACAAATGTTCTCTCTGTATTAAGATGATACAACACAGGGTCAATTGCTTAAAAGAATATTGAATAAACAGCCTTATTCAAAAAGAATACAAATCAAAGCACTCCAGCACTTATATTCATCCAAATACCAAAGAAAAGAAACCATAGAACTTACTATCTGATCTCTTTGTCCTTACACTTAGAAACAGAAGACTAGAAAGTAGAAAGTACTTCTCCAAAGCTCAGAGAAAGCAGGCAGACAGACAAAAGACTCAGATACAAACTCCCTCCACCCAGAGTTGAAAAAATCCGGTTTCCTGATTGGTCCTCTGGTCAGGTGCTTCAGGTGGAAGAGACATTAACCCTTAGCTATCTGTTTATGACAGGCCCCTGGAGCTATGGTTCGGGCGCTCAGGGGTTGTGCCCCTGGAGCTGGTGGTGCGGCCCCCAGGGTTTGGGCCCCTGGAGGTATCGTTCGGGCGCTCAGGGGTTGGGCCCTTGGAGCTGGTGTTGGGGCCCCCAGGGGTTAGGCCCCTGGAGGTACCGTTCGGGCGCTCAGGGGTTGGGCCCTTGGAGCTGGTTTTGGGGCCCCCAGGGATTAGGCCCCTGGAGCTATGGTTCGGGCGCTCAGGAGTTGGGCCCCTGGAGCTGGTGTTAGGGCCCCCAGGGGTTGGACCCCTGGAGCTGGTGTTGGGGCCTCAGGGGTTAGGCCCCTGGAGCTATGATTCGGGCGCTCAGGGGTTGGGCCCCTCGAGCGATGCTTCGGGCGCTCAGGGGTTGGGCCCCTGGAGCTGGTGTTGGGGCCCCCGGGGGGTTGGGCTCCTGGGGCTGGGGTTGGGGCCCCCAGGGGTTAGGCCCCTGGAGCTATGGTTCCGGCGCTCAGGGGTTGGGCCGTTGGAGCTGGGGTAGGGGCCCCCAGGGTTTAGGCCCCTGCAGCTATGGTTCGGGTGCTCAGGGGTTGGACCCCTGGAGCTGGGGTTGGAGCCCCCAGGGGTTAGACCACTGGAGCTATGGTTCGGGCGCTGAGGGGTTGGGCCCCTGGAGCTGTTGTTTTGGCCCCCAGGGGTTGGGCCGCTGGAGCTGGTGTTGGGGCCCCCAGGGGTTGGGCTCCTGGGGCTGGGGTTGGGGCCCCCACGGGTTAGGCCCCTGGAGCTATGGTTCCGGCGCTCAGGGGTAGGGCAGTTGGAGCTGGTGTTGGGGCCCCCAGGGGTTGGGCCCCTGGAGCTGGTGTTCGGGCCCCAGGGATTAGGCTCCTGGAGCTATGGTTCAGGCGCTCAGGGGTTGGGCCCCTGGAGCGATGGTTCGGGCGCTCAGGGGTTGAGCCCCTGGAGCTGGTGTTGTGGCGCCCAGGGGTTGGGCTCTTGGGGCTGGGTTTGGGGCCCCCAGGGGTTCGGCCCCTGGGGCTATGGTTCGGGCGCTCAGGGGCTGGGCCATTGGAGCTGGGGTGGGGTCCCGCAGGGGTTAGACCCCTGCAGCTATGGTTCGGGTGCTCAGGGGTTGGACCCCTGGAGCTGGGGTTGGAGCCCCCAGGGGTTAGACCACTGGAGCTATGGTTCGGGCGCTGAGGGGTTGGGCCCCTGGAGCTGTTGTTTTGGCCCCCAGGGGTTGGGCCGCTGGAGCTGGTGTTGGGGCCCCCAGGGGTTGGGCTCCTGGGGCTGGGGTTGGGGCCCCCACGGGTTAGGCCCCTGGAGCTATGGTTCCGGCGCTCAGGGGTAGGGCAGTTGGAGCTGGTGTTGGGGCCCCCAGGGGTTGGGCCCCTGGAGCTGGTGTTCGGGCCACAGGGATTAGGCTCCTGGAGCTATGGTTCAGGCGCTCAGGGGTTGGGCCCCTGGAGCGATGGTTCGGGCGCTCAGGGGTTGAGCCCCTGGAGCTGGTGTTGTGGCGCCCAGGGGTTGGGCTCTTGGGGCTGGGTTTGGGGCCCCCAGGGGTTCGGCCCCTGGGGCTATGGTTCGGGCGCTCAGGGGCTGGGCCATTGGAGCTGGGGTGGGGTCCCGCAGGGGTTAGACCCCTGCAGCTATGGTTCGGGCGCTCAGGGGTTGGACCCCTGGAGCTGGGGCTGGAGCCCCCGGGTGTTAGACCCATCTAGCTATGGTTCGGGCGCTCAGGGGTTGGGCCCCTGGAGCTATAGTTCGGGCGCTCAGGGGTTGGGCCCCTGGAGCTGGGGTCGAGGGACCCAGGGGTTGGGCCCATGGAGTTGGGGTTGGGGCCCCTAGGAGTTAGGCCTCTGGAGCTATGGTTCGGGCGCTCAGGGGTTGGGCCCCTGGAGCTGGTGTTGGGGCCCCAGGGGTTAGGCCTCTGGAGCTATGGTTCGTCGCTCAGGGGTTGGGCCCCTGGAGCTATGGTTCGGGTGCTAAGGGGTTGGGCCCCTGGAGCTGGTGGTGGGGCCCCCAGGGTTGGGGCCCCTGGAGCTGTGGTTGGGGCCCCCAGGCATTAGGCCCCTGGAGCTATGGTTCGGGCGCTCAGGGATTGGGCCCCTGGAGCTGGTGTTGGGGCCCCCAGGGGTTAGGCCCCTGGAGGTATCGTTCGGGCGCTCAGGGGTTGGGCCCTTGGAGCTGGCTTTGGGGCCCCCAGGGATTAGGCCCCTGGAGCTATGGTTCGGGCGCTCAGGGGTTTGGCCTCTGGAGCTGGTGTTAGGGCCCCCAGGGGTTGGACCCCTGGAGCTGGTGTTGGGGCCCCAGGGGTTAGGCCCCTGGAGCTATGGTTCGGGCGCTCAGGGGTTGGGCCCCTGGAGCGATGTTTCGGGCGCTCAGGGGTTGGGCCCCTGGAGCTGGTATTCGGGCCCCCAGGGGTTGGGCTCCTGGGGTTGGGGCCCCCAGGGGTTAGGCCCCTGGAGCTATGGTTCCGGCGCTCAGGGGTTGGGCCGTTGGAGCTGGGGTGGGGGCCCCCAGGGGTTAGGCCCCTGCAGCTATGGTTCGGGTGCTCAGGGGTTGGACCCCTGGAGCTGGGGTTGGAGCCCCCAGGGGTTAGACCACTGAAGCTATGGTTCGGGAGCTGAGGGGTTGGGCCCCTGGAGCTGGTGTTGGGGCCCCCAGGGGTTGGGCTCCTGGGGCTGGGGTTGGGGCAGCCAGGGGTTAGGCCCCTGGAGCTATGGTTCCGGCGCTCAGGGATTCGGCCGTTGGAGCTGGGTTGGGGTCCCCCAGGGGTTAGGCCCCTGCAGCTATGGTTCGGACGCTCAGGGGTTGGACCCCTGGAGCTGGTGTTGGGGCCCACAGGGGTTAGGCCCCTGGAGGTATTGTTCGGGCGCTCAGGGGTTGGGCTCCTTTACTGGTGTTGGGGCCCCCAGGGGTTGGGCCCCTGGAGCTGGTCTTGGGGCCCCAGGGGTTAGGCCCCTGGAGCTATGGTTCGAGTGATCAGGGGTTGGGCCCCTGGAGCTGGTGTTGGGGCCCCCAGGGGTTAGGCCCCTGGAGGTATTGTTCGAGCGCTCAGGGGTTGGGCCCCTGGAGCTGGTGTTGGGGCCCCCAGGGGTTAGGACCCTGGAGCTATGGTTCAGGCGCTCAGGGGTTGCAACCCTGGAGCTCGTGTTGTGGCCCCCGGGGTTGGGCCCCTGGAGCTGGGGTTGGGGCCTCCGGGGGTTAACCTCCTGGAGCTATGGATCGGGCGCTCAGGGGTTGGGCCCCTGGAGCTGGTGTTAGGGACCTCAGGGGTTGGAGCCCTGGAGCTGGTGTTGTGGCCCCAGGGTTTAGGCCCGTGGAGCTATGGTTCAGGCGCTCAGGGGCTGGGTCCCTGGAGCTGGTGTTGGGGCCCCCAGGGGTTGGGCCCCTCGAGCTGGTGTTGGGGCCCCAGGGGTTAGGCCCCTGGAGCTATGGTTCGGGCGCTCAGGGGTTGGGCCCCTGGAGCTATGGTTCGGGCGCTCAGGGGTTGGGCCCCTGGAGCTGGGGTCGAAGGCTCCACGGGTTTGGCCCCTGGACCTGGGGTTGTGGCCCCCGGGGGTTAGGCCCCTTTAGCTATGGTTCGGGCGCTCAGGGGTTGGGCCCCTGGAGCTGGTGTTGGGGCCCCCAGGTGTTGGGCCCCTGCAGCTATGGTTCGGGTGCTCAGGGGTTGGACCCCTGGAACTGGGGTTGGAGCCCCCAGGGGTTAGACCACTGAAGCTATGGTTCGGGAGCTGAGGGGTTGGGCCCCTGGAGCTGTTGTTTTGGCCCCCAGGGGTTGGGCCCCTGGAGCTGGTGTTGGGGCCCCAGGGGTTAGGCCCCTGGAGCTATGGTTCGGGCGCTCAGGGGTTGGGCCCCTGGAGCTGGTGTTGGGGCCCCCAGGGGTTGGGCTCCTGGGGCTGGGGTTGGGGCAGCCAGGGGTTAGGCCCCTGGAGCTATGGTTCCGGCGCTCAGGGGTTCGGCCGTTGGAGCTGGGTTTGGCTCCCCCAGGGGTTAGGCCCCTGCAGCTATGGTTCGGACGCTCAGGGGTTGGACCCCTGGAGCTGGTGTTGGGGCCCACAGGGGTTAGGCCCCTGGAGGTATTGTTCGGGCGCTCAGGGGTTGGGCCCCTTTACTGGTGTTGGGGCCCCCAGGGGCTGGGCCCCTGGAGCTGGTCTTGGGGCCCCAGGGGTTAGGCCCCTGGAGCTATGGTTCGGGCGCTCAGGGGTTGCAACCCTGGAGCTCGTGTTGTGGCCCCCGGGGTTGGGCCCCTGGAGCTGGGGTTGGAGCCTCCGGGGCTTAAGCCCCTGGAGCTATGGATCGGGCGCTCAGGGGTTGGGCCCCTGGAGCTGGTGTTAGGGACCCCAGGAGTTGGAGCCGTGGAGCTGGTGTTGTGGCCCCAGCGGTTAGGCCCGTGGAGCTATGGTTCAGGCGCTCAGGGATTGGGTCCCTGGAGCTGGTGTTGGGGCCCCCAGGGGTTGGGCCCCTGGAGCTGGTGTTGGGGCCCCAGGGGTTAGGCCCCTGGAGCTATGGTTCGGGCGCTCAGGGGTTGGGCCCCTGGAGCTATGGTTCGGGCGCTCAGGGGTTGGGCCCCTGGAGCTGGGGTCGAGGGCTCCACGGGTTTGGCCCCTGGACCTGGGGTTGTGGCCCCCGGGGGTTAGTCCCCTTTAGCTATGGTTCGGGCGCTCAGGGGTTGGGCCCCTGGAGCTGGTGTTGGGGCCCCCAGGGGTTGGGCCCCTGGAGCTCTTGTTGGAGCCCCCGGGATTAGGCCCCTGGAGCTATGGTTCCGGCGCTCAGGAGTTGTGCCGTTGGAGCTGGGGTGGGGGCCCCCAGTGTTTAGGCCCCTGAAGCTATGGTTCGGGCGCTCAGGGGTTGGACCCCTGGAGCTGGTTTTGGAACCCCCGGGGGTTAGACCCCTGGAGCTATGGTTCGGGCGCTGAGGGGTTGGGCCCCTGGAGCTGGTGTTGGTGCCCCCAGGGGTTAGGCCCGTGGAGGTATTGTTCGTGCGCTCAGGGGTTGGGCCCCTTTAGCTGGTGTTGGAGCCCCCAGGGGTTAGGCCCCTGGAGCTATGGTTCGGGCGCTCAGGGGTTGGAACCCTGGAGCTGGTGTTAGGGCCCCCAGGGGTTGGGCCCCTGGAGCTGGGGTCTGGGCACCGGGGGTTAGGCCCCTGGAGCTATGGTTCGGGCGCTCAGGGGTCGGGCCCCTGGAGCTGGTGTTGGGGCCCCCAGGGGTTGGGCCCCTGGAGCTGGTGTTGGGGCCCCCATGTGTTAGGCGCCTGGAGATATGGTTCGGGCTCTCAAGGGTTGGGCCCCTGGAGCTGCTGATGGGACCCCGAGGGGTTAGGGCCCTGGAGCTGGTGTTGGGTCTCCCAGGGGTTAGGCCCCTGCAGGTATTGTTCGGGCTCTCAAGCGTTGGGCCCTTGGACCTGGTGTTGGGGCCCCCAGGGGTTAGGCCCCTGGAGCTA
>NW_026114774.1:0-47145 GCF_025201925.1 Gopherus flavomarginatus | reverse complement strand
AACCCCTGGGGGCCCGAACCATAGCTCCAGGGGCCCAACCCCTGTGGGCCAATACACCAACTCCAGTATCCCAACCACAGGGGGCCCCAACACAAGCTCCAGGGGCCCAACCACTGGGGGCCCGAAACATAGCACCAGGGGCCCAACCCCTTGGGCACCAATACCAGCTCCAGGGGCCCAACCCCTGGGGGCCCAAACACCAGCTCCAGGAGCCCAACCCCTGAGCCCTCGAACCATAGCACCAGGGGCCCAACCCCTGGGGGCCCGAATCATAGCTCCAGGGGCCCAAACCCTGGGGGCCCCAACACCAACTCCAGGGGCCCAACCCTTTGGTTCCCGAACGATAGCTCCAGGGGCCCAACCCTTGGGGGCCCCAACACCAGCTCCAGGGGCCCAACAAATGAGGTCCCCAACACCAGCTCCAGGGGCCCAACCCCTGGGGGCTCTAACACCATCTCCAAACCTCCAACCCCTGGGAGCCCGAACCATAGCTCCTAGGGCCCAACCCCTTGGGGCACCAATACCAGCTCCAGGGACCCAACCCTTCGGAGCCCCAACTCCAGCTCCAGGGGCCCAACCCCTGGGGGCTCTATCACCAGCTCCAAGGCTCCAACCCCTGGGGGCCAGAACCATAGCTCCAGGGGCCCAACTCCTGGGGGCCCCAACACCAGATCCAGGGGCCCAACCACTTTGGGTCCGAACCATAGCTCCAGGGACCCAACCCCTGGGGGTCCCAACACCAGCTCTAGGGGCCCAATCCCTGAGCGCCCGACCATAGCTCCAGAGGCCCAACCATTGGGGACCCGAACGATAGTTCCAGGGGCCCAACCCCTGGGGGCTCCAACAGCAGCTCCAGGGGCCCAACCCCTGAGCGCCCGAACCATAGCTCCATGGGCAGAACCCATGGGGGCAAGAAGCAGAGCTCCAGGGGCCCAATCCCTGGGGGCCCCAACACCAGCTCCAGGGGCCCAACCCCTGGGGGCCCCAGCACCAGCTCCAGGTACCCAACCCCTGGGGGACCGAACCATAAGTCCAGGGGCCCAACCCCTGGGGGCCCAAACACCAGCTCCAGGGGCCCCACCCCTGGGGGCCCCAACACCGGATCCAGGGGCCCAACCCCTGAGGGCCGAACCATAGCTACAGGGGCCCAACCCCTGGGGGTCCCAACACTAGCTACAGGGGCCCAAACCCTGAGCGCCCGAACCATAGCTCCAGGGGCCAAACCCCTTTGGGCCCCAACACCAGCTCCAGGGGCCCAACCCCAGGGGGCCCGAACCATAGCTCCAGGGGCCCAACCCCTGGGGACCCCAACACCAGCTCCAGGGGTCTAACCCCTGGGGGCCCGAACCATAGTTGCAGGGGCCCAACTCCTGGGGGACCCAACACCTGCTCCAGGGGCCCAGTCCTTGGGGGCCCGAACCATAGCTCCAGTGAACCAACCCATGGGGGCCCTAACACCAGCTGCAGGGGCCCAACCCCTGGGGGCCCAAACAGCAGCTCCAGGGGCCCAACCCCTGAGCGCCCGAACCATAGATCCAGGGGCCCAACCCCTGATGGCCCGAACCATAGCTTCAGGGGCCCAACCCCTGTGGGCACCAACACCAGCTCCAGGGGCCCAACACCTGGGGGCCACAACACCAGCTCCAGGGGCCCAAACCCTGAGCGCCCGAACCATAGCTCCAGGGGCCCAACCCCTGGGGGCCCGAACCATAGCTAAAGGGGCTCAACCCCTGGGGGCCCCAACACAAGCTCCAGGGGCCAAACCCCTGGAGGCCCCAATCCCAGCTCCAGGGGCCCAACCCCTGGTGGACCAAACACCAGCTCCAGGGGCCCAACCCCTGAGCGTCCGAAGCATAGCTCCAGGGTCCCAACCCCTGGGAACCCAAACCATAGCTCCGGGTCCCAACCCCTGTGGGCCCCAACACCGGCTCCAGGGGCCCAACCCCTTCGGGAACCAATACCAGCTCCAGGGGCCCAACCCCTGAGCGCCCGAACCATAGGTCCAGGGGACCAACCCCTCGGGGGCCCGAACCATAGCTCCAGGGGCACAACCACTGTGGGAGCCAACAGCAGCTGGAGTGGACCAACCCCTGGGGTCCCCAACACCAGCTCCAGGGGCTCAACCCCTGAGCGCCCGAGCCATAGCTCCAGGAGCTCAACTCCTTGGGGCCCGAACCATAGCTCCAGGGACCGAAACCCTGGGGGCCCCAACACCAGCTCCAGGGGCCCAACAACTGGGGGCCCCAACACCAGCTCCATGGGCCCAACCCGTGTGGGCCCGAACCATAGCTCCAGGGGCCCAACCCCTGTGGGCCAATACACCAACTCCAGTATCCCAACCACAGGGGGCTCCAACACAAGCTCCAGGGGCCCAACCACTGGGGGCCCGAAACATAGCACCAGGGGCCCAACTCCTTGGGCACCAATACCAGCTCCAGGGGCCCAACCCCTGGGGGCCCAAACACCAGCTCCAGGAGCCCAACCCCTGAGCCCTCGAACCATAGCACCAGGGGCCCAACCCCTGGGGGCCCGAATCATAGCTCCAGGGGCCCAAACCCTGGGGGCCCCAACACCAACTCCAGGGGCCCAACCCTTTGGTTCCCGAACGATAGCTCCAGGGGCCCAACCCTTGGGGGCCCCAACACCAGCTCCAGGGGCCCAACAAATGAGGTCCCCAACACCAGCTCCAGGGGCCCAACCCCTGGGGGCTCTAACACCATCTCCAAAGCTCCAACCCCTGGGGGCCCGAACCATAGCTCCTGGGGCCCAACCCCTTGGGGCACCAATACCAGCTCCAGGGACCCAACCCTTGGGAGCCCCAACTCCAGCTCCAGGGGCCCAACCCCTGGGGGCTCTATCACCAGCTCCAAGTCTCCAACCCCTGGGGGCCAGAACCATAGCTCCAGGGGCCCAACTCCTGGGGGCCCCAACACCAGATCCAGGGGCCCAACCACTTTGGGTCCGAACCATAGCTCCAGGGACCCAACCCCTGGGGGTCCCAACACCAGCTCTAGGGGCCCAATCCCTGAGCGCCCGAACCATAGCTCCAGGGGCCCAACCATTGGGGACCCGAACGATAGTTCCAGGGGCTCAACCCCTGGGGGCTCCAACAGCAGCTCCAGGTGCCCAACCCCTGGGGGCCACAATATCAGCTCCAGGTGCCCAACCTCTGAGCGTCCGAACCATACTTCCAGGGGCCCAACCCCTGGAGGCCAGAACCATAGCTTCACGGGCCCAACCCCTAGGTGCCCCAACACCAGCTCCAGGAGCCCAACCCCTGGGCCCCAAACCATAGCTCCAGCGTCCCAAACCCTGGGGGCCCCAACACAAGCTCCAGGGGCCCAACCCCTGGGGGCCCGAACCGTAGCTAAAAGGGCCCAACCACTGGGGCCCCAACACCAGCTCAAGTGGCCCAACCCCTGGGGTCCTCAAGGTCTGCTCCAGGGGACCAACCCCTGAGCGCCCGAACCATAGCTCCAGGGGCCGAACGCCTGGGGCTCTGAACCATAGCTCCAGGGGCCCAACCCCTGGGGGCTCCATCACCAGCTCCTGGGGCCCAACCCCTGAGCGCCCGAACCATAGCTCCAGGGGACCAACCCCTGGGGCCCCGAGCCATAGTTACAGGGGCCCAACCCCTGAGGGCCCGAACACCAGCTCCAGGGGCCCAACCCCTGGGGGCTCCAACACCAGCTCGAGGGGCCCAACCCCTGAGCGCCCGAACCATAGCTCCAGGGGCCAAACCCCTGAGGGCCCCAACACCAGCTCCAGGGGCCCAACCCCTGAGCGCCCGAACCATAGCTCCATGGGGAGAACCCATGGGGGCAAGAAGCAGAGCTCCAGGGGCCCAATCCCTGGGGGCCCCAACACCAGCACCAGGGGCCCAACCTCTGGGTGCCCAAACACCAGCTCCAGTTGCCCAATCCCTGAGCGCCCGAACCGTAGCTCCAGGGGCCCAACCCCTGGGGGCCCGAACCATTGCTCCACGGGCCCAACCCCTGGAGGCCCTGACACCAGCTCCAGGGGCCCAACCCCTGGGGGCTCAAGCACCAGCTCCAGGTACCCAACCCCTGGGGGACCGAACCATAGCTCCAGGGGCCCAACCCCTGGGGGCCCAAACACCAGCTCCAGGGGCCCCACCCCTGGGGGCCCCAACACCGGATCCAGGGGCCCAACCCCTGGGGGCCGAACCATAGCTACAGGGGCCCAACCCCTGGGGGTCCCAACACTAGCTACAGGGGCCCAAACCCTGAGCGCCCGAACCATAGCTCCAGGGGCCAAACCCCTTTAGGCCCCAACCCCAGCTCCAGGGTCCCAACCCCTGAGCTCCCGAATCATAGCTCCAGGGGCCCAAAACCTGCTGGACCCAACACGAGCTCCAGGGGCCCAACCCCTAAGCGCCTGAACCATAGCTCCAGGGGCCCAACCCCTGAGCGCCCGAGCCATAGTTCCAGGGGCCGAACCCCTGGGGGCCCCAACACCTGTTCCAGGGGCCCATCCCCTGGGGGCCCCAACACAAGCTCCAGGGGACCAACACCTGGGGGCCCCAACACCAGGTCCAGGGGCCCAAACCCTGAGCACCCGAACCTTAGCTCCAGGGGCCCAACCCCTGAGCGCCAGGACCATAGCTCCAGGGGCCCAACCCCTGAGCGTCCGAAACATAGCTCCAGGGACCCAACCCCTGGGGGCCCAAACACCAGCTCCAGGTGCCCAACCCCTGGGGGATCCAACACCAGTACCAGGGGCCCAACCCCTGGGGGCTCGCACCATAGCTCCAGGGGCCGAACCCCTGGGGGCCCCAACACCAGCGCCAGGGGCCCAAACCCTGAGCGCTCGAACTATTGCTCCAAGGGCCCAACCCCTGGGGAACCAACACCAGCTCCAGGGGCCCAACCGCTGAACGCCCGAACCATAGCTCCAGGGTCCCAACCCCTGGGGCCCCAACATCAGCTCCAGGGGCCCAACACCTAGGGGCCCCAACAGCAGTTCCAGGGGCCCAGACCCCTGAGCGCCCGAACAATAGCTCCAGGGGCGCAAACCCTGAGCGCCCGAACCATAGCTCCCGGGGCCGAACCCCTGAGCGCCTGAACCATAGCTCCACGGGCTCAACCCCTGGGGGCCCGAACAAGAGCTCCAGGGGCCCAACCCATTGGGGACCAAACACCAGCTCCAGGGACCCAACTCCTGGGAGCCCCAACACCAGCTCCAGGGGTCCAACCACTGAGCGCCTGAAGCATAGCTCCAGGGGCCCAACCCCTGGGGGCCCCAACACCAGCTCCAGGGGCCCAACCCCTGGGGGCCCCAACACCAGCTCTAGGGGCCCAACCCCTGGGGGCCCGAACCATAGCTCCAGGGGCCCAACCCCTGAGCGCCTGAACCATAGCTCCAGGGGCTCAACCCCTGGGGGCCCGAACAATAGCTCCAGGGGCCCAACCCATGGGGGACCCAACACCAGGTCCAGGGACCCAACCCCTGGGAGCCACAACACCAGCTCCAGGGGTCCAACCACTTAGCGCCTGAAGCATAGCTCTAGGGACCCAACCCCTGGGGGCCCGAACCATAGCTCCAGGGGCCCAACCCCTGGGGGCCCCAACACCAGCTACAGGGTACCAACCCCTGAGCGCCCGAACAATAGCTCCAGGGGCCCAACCCATGAGAGCCCAAACCATGGCTCCAGGGGCCCAACCCCTTTGGGACCAAACACCAGCTCCAGGGGCCCAACCCCTGGGGGCCCCAACACCAGCTCCAGGGGCCCAACCGATGAGCGCCCGAACCATAGCTCCAGGGGCCCAACCCCTGGGGGCCCCAACACCAGCTCCAGGGGCCTAACAGCTGGGGGACCGAACCATAGCTCCAGGAGCCGAATCCCTGAGGGCAAGAACCATAGCTCCAGAGGCCCAACCCCTGGGGGCTCCAACACCAACTACAGGGACCCAACCGCTGAGCGCCTGAAGCATAGCTCTAGGGGCCCAACCCCAGGGGGCCCGAATGATAGCTCCAGGAGCCCAACCCCTGGAGGACGCAACACCAGCTCCAGGGGCCCAACCCCTGAGCGCCCGAACCATAGCTCCAGGGGCCCAACCCCTGGGGGCCTCAACACCAGCTCCAGGGGCCCAACCCCTGGGGGCCCAAACACCAGCTCCAGGACCCAACCGCTGAGCGCTCGAACCATCGTTACAGGGTCTCAACCCCTGAGCTTCCGAACCATAGCTCCAGGGGCCCAACCCCTGAGCGCCCGATCCATAGCTCCAGTGGCCCAACCCCTGGGGCGGCCAACACCAGGTCCAGGGGCCTAACCCCTGGGGGCCCCAACACCAGCTCCAGGGCCCCAACCCCTCAGCGCCGGAACCATACCTCCAGGGGCCCAAACCCTGGGGGCCCAAACACCAGCTCCAGGGGGCCAACCCCTGGTGTCCCTAACCATAGCTCCAGGGGCCAACCCTTGAGCGCCCGAACCATTGCTGCAGGGGCCCAACCCCTGGGGGCCCCAACACTAGGTCCATGGGCCCAACCCCTGAGCGCTCGAACCATAGCTCCATGGGCCCTACCCCTTGGAGCCTCATCACCAGCTCCAGGGGCCCAACCCTTGGGTTCCCGAACCATAGCTCTAGGGGCCCAAACCCTGGGGTCCCAAACAAAAGCTCCAGGGGCCCAACCCCTGGGGGCCCGAACACGAGCTCCAGGGGCTCAACCCCTGAGCGCCCGAACCATAGCTTCAGGGGAACAACCCCTGGGGGCCCCAACAAAAGCTCCAGGGGCCCAACCCCTTGGGGCCCCAACACCAGATCCAGGGGCCCAACCCCTGAGCGACCGAACCATAGCTCCAGGGGCCCAACCCCTGGGGGACCCAACACCAGCTCCAGGGGCCCAACCCCTAAGCGCCTGAACCATAGCTCCAGGGGCCCAACCCCTGAGCGCCCGAGCCATAGTTCCAGGGGCCGAACCCCTGGGGGCCCCAACACCTGTTCCAGGGGCCCATCCCCTGGGGGCCCCAACACAAGCTCCAGGGGACCAACACCTGGGGGCCCCAACACCAGGTCCAGGGGCCCAAACCCTGAGCACCCGAACCTTAGCTCCAGGGTAACAACCCCTGAGCGCCAGGACCATAGCTCCAGGGGCCCAACCCCTGAGCGTCCGAAACATAGCTCCAGGGACCCAACCCCTGGGGGCCCAAACACCAGCTCCAGGTGCCCAACCCCTGGGGGATCCAACACCAGTACCAGGGGCCCAACCCCTGGGGGCTCGCACCATAGCTCCAGGGGCCGAACCCCTGGGGGCCCCAACACCAGCGCCAGGGGCCCAAACCCTGAGCGCTCGAACTATTGCTCCAAGGGCCCAACCCCTGGGGAACCAACACCAGCTCCAGGGGCCCAACCGCTGAACGCCCGAACCATAGCTCCAGGGTCCCAACCCCTGGGGCCCCAACATCAGCTCCAGGGGCCCAACACCTAGGGGCCCCAACAGCAGTTCCAGGGGCCCAGACCCCTGAGCGCCCGAACAATAGCTCCAGGGGCGCAAACCCTGAGCGCCCGAACCATAGCTCCCGGGGCCGAACCCCTGAGCGCCTGAACCATAGCTCCAGGGGCTCAACCCCTGGGGGCCCGAACAAGAGCTCCAGGGGCCCAACCCATTGGGGACCAAACACCAGCTCCAGGGACCCAACTCCTGGGAGCCCCAACACCAGCTCCAGGGGTCCAACCACTGAGCGCCTGAAGCATAGCTCCAGGGGCCCAACCCATGAGGGACCCAACACCAGCTCCAGGGGCCCAACCCCTGGGGGCCCCAACACCAGCTCTAGGGGCCTAACCCCTGGGGGCCCGAACCATAGCTCCAGGGGCCGAACCCCTGAGCGCCTGAACCATAGCTCCAGGGGCTCAACCCCTGGGGGCCCGAACAATAGCTCCAGGGGCCCAACCCATGGGGGACCCAACACCAGGTCCAGGGACCCAACCCCTGGGAGCCCCAACACCAGCTCCAGGGGTCCAACCACTTAGCGCCTGAAGCATAGCTCTAGGGACCCAACCCCTGGGGGCCCGAACCATAGCTCCAGGGGCCCAACCCCTGGGGGCCCAAACACCAGCTACAGGGTCCCAACCCCTGAGCGCCCGAACCATAGCTCCAGGGGCCCAACCCATGAGAGCCCAAACCATAGCTCCAGGGGCCCAACCCCTTTGGGACCCAACACCAGCTCCAGGGGCCCAACCCCTAGGGGCCCCAACACCAACTCTAGGGGCCCAACCGATGAGCGCCCGAACCGTAGCTCCAGGGGCCCAACCCCTGGGGGCCCCAACACCAGCTCCAGGGGCCTAACAGCTGGGGGACCGAACCATAGCTCCAGGAGCCGAATCCCTGAGGGCAAGAACCATAGCTCCAGAGGCCCAACCCCTGGGGGCTCCAACACCAACTACAGGGACCCAACCGCTGAGCGCCTGAAGCATAGCTCTAGGGGCCCAACCCCAGGGGGCCCGAATGATAGCTCCAGGAGCCCAACCCCTGGAGGACGCAACACCAGCTCCAGGGGCCCAACCCCTGAGCGCCCGAACCATAGCTCCAGGGGCCCAACCCCTGGGGGCCTCAACACCAGCTCCAGGGGCCCAACCCCTGGGGGCCCAAACACCAGCTCCAGGACCCAACCGCTGAGCGCTCGAACCATCGTTACAGGGTCTCAACCCCTGAGCTTCCGAACCATAGCTCCAGGGGCCCAACCCCTGAGCGCCCGATCCATAGCTCCAGTGGCCCAACCCCTGGGGCGGCCAACACCAGGTCCAGGGGCCTAACCCCTGGGGGCCCCAACACCAGCTCCAGGGCCCCAACCCCTCAGCGCCGGAACCATACCTCCAGGGGCCCAAACCCTGGGGGCCCAAACACCAGCTCCAGGGGGCCAACCCCTGGTGTCCCTAACCATAGCTCCAGGGGCCAACCCTTGAGCGCCCGAACCATTGCTGCAGGGGCCCAACCCCTGGGGGCCCCAACACTAGGTCCATGGGCCCAACCCCTGAGCGCTCGAACCATAGCTCCATGGGCCCTACCCCTTGGAGCCTCATCACCAGCTCCAGGGGCCCAACCCTTGGGTTCCCGAACCATAGCTCTAGGGGCCCAAACCCTGGGGTCCCAAACAAAAGCTCCAGGGGCCCAACCCCTGGGGGCCCGAACACGAGCTCCAGGGGCTCAACCCCTGAGCGCCCGAACCATAGCTTCAGGGGAACAACCCCTGGGGGCCCCAACAAAAGCTCCAGGGGCCCAACCCCTTGGGGCCCCAACACCAGATCCAGGGGCCCAACCCCTGAGCGACCGAACCATAGCTCCAGGGGCCCAACCCCTGGGGGACCCAACACCAGCTCCAGGGGGCCAACCCCTGGAGGCCCGAAACATAGTTCCGGGGGCCCAACCCCTGAGCGCCCGAACTATAGCTCCAGAGGCCCAACCCCTGGGTTCCCCAACACCAGCTCCAGGGGCCCAACCCCTGAGCGCCCGAACTATAGCTCCAGGGGCCCTACCCATGGGGGCCCTAACACCAGCTCCAGGGGCCCAACCTCTGGGGGCCCGAACCATAGCTCCAGGGCTCCAACTCCTGGGGTCCCAAACACCAGCCTCAGGGGCCCAACCCCTGAGCGCCCGAACCATAGCTCCAGGGGCCCAACCCCTGGGAGCCCCAACACCAGCTTCAGGGGGCCAACCCCTGGAGTCCCGAACCATAGTTATAGGGGCCCAACCCCTGTGCGCCCGATCCATAGCTCCAGGGGCCAACCCCTGGGTTCCCCAACAACAGCTCCAGGGGCCCAACCCCTGAGCGCACGAACCATAGCTCCAGGGACCCTACCCATGCGGGCCCTAACACCAGTTCCAGGGGACCAACCCCTGGGGGCCCCAACACCAGCTCCAGGGGCCCAAACCCTGGAAGCCCGAACCATAGCTCCTGGGGCCCAACTCCTGGGGGCCCCAACACCATCTCCAAGGGCCCAACCCCTGAGCGCCCGAACCATAATTCCAGGGGCCCAACCCCTGGGGGCCCCAACACCAGCTCCAGGGGAACAAACCCCGAGGGCCCCAACACCAGCTCCAGGGGCCCAACCCCTGGGGGCCCCAACACGAGCTCCAGCGGCCCAACCCCTGAGCGCCCGAACCATAGCTCCAGGGGCCCAACCCCTGGGGGCCCCAACACTAGCTCCAGGGGCCCTACCACTGCGGGCCAAAACACCAGCTCCAGGGGCCCAACCCCTGAGCGCCCGAACCATACCTCCAGGGGCCCAACCCCTGATAGCCCCAACCATAGCTCCAGAGGCCCAACCCCTTGGGACCCCAACACCAGCTCCAGGGGCCCAACCCCTGGGAGACCGAGCCATAGCTCCAGGGGCCCAACCCCTGGGGGTCCCAACACCAGCTCCAGGTGCCAAACCCCTGAGCGCCCGAACCATAGCTCCCGGGGCCCAAACCCTGGGGGCCCCAACACCAGCTCCAGTGGCCCAAACCCTGGGGGTCCCATCACCAGCTTCAGGGGCCCAACCCCTGATCGCCTGAACTATAACTCCAGGTGCCCAACCCCTGGGGGTCCCAACACCAGTTCCAGGGGCCCATCCCCTGGGGGCCCCAACACAAGCTCCAGGGGACCAACACCTGGGGGCCCCAACACCAGGTCCAGGGGCCCAAACCCTGAGCACCCGAACCTTAGCTCCAGGGGCCCAACCCCTGAGCGCCAGGACCATAGCTCCAGGGGCCCAACCCCTGAGCGTCCGAAACATAGCTCCAGGGACCCAACCCCTGGGGGCCCAAACACCAGCTCCAGGTGCCCAACCCCTGGGGGATCCAACACCAGTACCAGGGGCCCAACCCCTGGGGGCTCGCACCATAGCTCCAGGGGCCGAACCCCTGGGGGCCCCAACACCAGCGCCAGGGGCCCAAACCCTGAGCGCTCGAACTATTGCTCCAAGGGCCCAACCCCTGGGGAACCAACACCAGCTCCAGGGGCCCAACCGCTGAACGCCCGAACCATAGCTCCAGGGTCCCAACCCCTGGGGCCCCAACATCAGCTCCAGGGGACCAACACCTAGGGGCCCCAACAGCAGTTCCAGGGGCCCAGACCCCTGAGCGCCCGAACAATAGCTCCAGGGGCGCAAACCCTGAGCGCCCGAACCATAGCTCCCGGGGCCGAACCCCTGAGCGCCTGAACCATAGCTCCAGGGGCTCAACCCCTGGGGGCCCGAACAAGAGCTCCAGGGGCCCAACCCATTGGGGACCAAACACCAGCTCCAGGGACCCAACTCCTGGGAGCCCCAACACCAGCTCCAGGGGTCCAACCACTGAGCGCCTGAAGCATAGCTCCAGGGGCCCAACCCATGGGGGACCCAACACCAGCTCCAGGGGCCCAACCCCTGGGGGCCCCAACACCAGCTCTAGGGGCCTAACCCCTGGGGGCCCGAACCATAGCTCCAGGGGCCGAACCCCTGAGCGCCTGAACCATAGCTCCAGGGGCTCAACCCCTGGGGGCCCGAACAATAGCTCCAGGGGCCCAACCCATGGGGGACCCAACACCAGGTCCAGGGACCCAACCCCTGGGAGCCCCAACACCAGCTCCAGGGGTCCAACCACTTAGCGCCTGAAGCATAGCTCTAGGGACCCAACCCCTGGGGGCCCGAACCATAGCTCCAGGGGCCCAACCCCTGGGGGCCCAAACACCAGCTACAGGGTACCAACCCCTGAGCGCCCGAACCATAGCTCCAGGGGCCCAACCCATGAGAGCCCAAACCATGGCTCCAGGGGCCCAACCCCTTTGGGACCCAACACCAGCTCCAGGGGCCCAACCCCTAGGGGCCCCAACACCAACTCTAGGGGCCCAACCGATGAGCGCCCGAACCGTAGCTCCAGGGGCCCAACCCCTGGGGGCCCCAACACCAGCTCCAGGGGCCTAACAGCTGGGGGACCGAACCATAGCTCCAGGAGCCGAATCCCTGAGGGCAAGAACCATAGCTCCAGAGGCCCAACCGCTGGGGGCTCCAACACCAACTACAGGGACCCAACCGCTGAGCGCCTGAAGCATAGCTCTAGGGGCCCAACCCCAGGGGGCCCGAATGATAGCTCCAGGAGCCCAACCCCTGGAGGACGCAACACCAGCTCCAGGGGCCCAACCCCTGAGCGCCCGAACCATAGCTCCAGGGGCCCAACCCCTGGGGGCCTCAACACCAGCTCCAGGGGCCCAACCCCTGGGGGCCCAAACACCAGCTCCAGGACCCAACCGCTGAGCGCTCGAACCATCGTTACAGGGTCTCAACCCCTGAGCTGCCGAACCATAGCTCCAGGGGCCCAACCCCTGAGCGCCCGATCCATAGCTCCAGTGGCCCAACCCCTGGGGCCGCCAACACCAGGTCCAGGGGCCTAACCCCTGGGGGCCCCAACACCAGCTCCAGGGCCCCAACCCCTCAGCGCCGGAACCATACCTCCAGGGGCCCAAACCCTGGGGGCCCAAACACCAGCTCCAGGGGGCCAACCCCTGGTGTCCCTAACCATAGCTCCAGGGGCCAACCCTTGAGCGCCCGAACCATTGCTGCAGGGGCCCAACCCCTGGGGGCCCCAACACTAGGTCCATGGGCCCAACCCCTGAGCGCTCGAACCATAGCTCCATGGGCCCTACCCCTTGGAGCCTCATCACCAGCTCCAGGGGCCCAACCCTTGGGTTCCCGAACCATAGCTCTAGGGGCCCAAACCCTGGGGTCCCAAACAAAAGCTCCAGGGGCCCAACCCCTGGGGGCCCGAACACGAGCTCCAGGGGCTCAACCCCTGAGCGCCCGAACCATAGCTTCAGGGGAACAACCCCTGGGGGCCCCAACAAAAGCTCCAGGGGCCCAACCCCTTGGGGCCCCAACACCAGATCCAGGGGCCCAACCCCTGAGCGACCGAACCATAGCTCCAGGGGCCCAACCCCTGGGGGACCCAACACCAGCTCCAGGGGGCCAACCCCTGGAGGCCCGAAACATAGTTCCAGGGGCCCAACCCCTGAGCGCCCGAACTATAGCTCCAGAGGCCCAACCCCTGGGTTCCCCAACACCAGCTCCAGGGGCCCAACCCCTGAGCGCCCGAACCATAGCTCCAGGGGCCCTACCCATGGGGGCCCTAACACCAGCTCCAGGGGCCCAACCTCTGGGGGCCCGAACCATAGCTCCAGGGCTCCAACTCCTGGGGTCCCAAACACCAGCCTCAGGGGCCCAACCCCTGAGCGCCCGAACCATAGCTCCAGGGGCCCAACCCCTGGGAGCCCCAACACCAGCTTCAGGGGGCCAACCCCTGGAGTCCCGAACCATAGTTATAGGGGCCCAACCCCTGTGCGCCCGATCCATAGCTCCAGGGGCCAACCCCTGGGTTCCCCAACAACAGCTCCAGGGGCCCAACCCCTGAGCGCACGAACCATAGCTCCAGGGACCCTACCCATGCGGGCCCTAACACCAGTTCCAGGGGACCAACCCCTGGGGGCCCCAACACCAGCTCCAGGGGCCCAAACCCTGGAAGCCCGAACCATAGCTCCTGGGGCCCAACTCCTGGCGGCCCCAACACCATCTCCAAGGGCCCAACCCCTGAGCGCCTGAACCATAGCTCCAGGGGCCCAACCCCTGGGGGCCCCAACACCAGCTCCAGGGGAACAAACCATGGGGGCCCCAACACCAGCTCCAGGGGCCCAACCCCTGGGGGACCCAACACGAGCTCCAGCGGCCCAACCCCTGAACGCCCGAACCATAGCTCCAGGGGCCCAACCCCTGGGGGCCCCAACACCAGCTCCAGGGGCCCAACCCCTGAGCGCCCGAACCATACCTCCAGGGGCCCAACCCCTGATAGCCCCAACCATAGCTCCAGAGGCCCAACCCCTTGGGACCCCAACACCAGCTCCAGGGGCCCAACCCCTGGGAGACCGAGCCATAGCTCCAGGGGCCCAACCCCTGGGGGTCCCAACACCAGCTCCAGGTGCCAAACCCCTGAGCGCCCGAACCATAGCTCCCGGGGCCCAAACCCTGGGGGCCCCAACACCAGCTCCAGTGGCCCAAACCCTGGGGGTCCCATCACCAGCTTCAGGGGCCCAACCCCTGATCGCCTGAACTATAACTCCAGGTGCCCAACCCCTGGGGGTCCCAACACCAGCACCAGGGGCCCAGCGCCTGGGGGCCCCAACACCATCTCCAGGGGACCAACCCCTGGACGTCCGAACCATAGCTCCAGATGCCCCACCCCTGAGCGCCCGAACCATAGCTCCAGGGGCCCAACAACTGGGGGCCCCAACACCAGCTCCAGGGGCCCAACCCCTGGGGACCCCAACACCATCTCCAGGTTCCCAACCACTGGGGACCCCAACAGCAGCTCCAAGGGCCTAACCCGTGAGTGCCCGAACCATAGGTCTAGGAGCTCAACCCCTGGGGGCCCCAACACGAGCTCCAGGGGCCCAACCCCTGTGGGCCAAAAACCAGCTCCAGGGGCCCAACCCCTGAGCGCGAGAACCATAGCTCCAGGGGTCCAACCCCTGAGCACCCGATCAATAGCTCCAGGGGCCCAACCCATGGAGGACCCACCACCAGCTCCAGGGGTCCAACCCCTGGGGGCTCCAACACCAGCTCCAGGGATCCACACCCTGAGCGATCAAACCATAGCTCCAAGGGCCCAACCCCTGGGGGCCCCAACACCAGCTCCAGGGTCCCAACCCCTCAGCGCCCGAACCATAGCTCCAGGGTCCCAACCCCTGGGGGAACCAACACCAGCTCCAGGGGTCCAACCCCTGAGCGCCCGAACCATAGCTCCAGAAGCCTAAACCCGGCTTTCCCCAACACCAGCTCCAGGGGCACAACCCCTTGGGGCCCGAGCCATAGCTCCAGTGGCCCAACCCCTGGGGGCACCAACACCAGCTCCAGGGGCCAATCCCCTAGGGGCACCCACACCAGCTCCAGGGGCCCAACCCCTGAGCGCCCGAACCATAGCTCCAGGGGCTTAACCCCTGGGATCCCGAACCATAGCTCCAGGGACCCAACCCATGGGGGCCCCAACACCAGCTCCAGGGGCCGAACCCCTGGGGCTCGAACCATAGCTCCACGGGCTCAACCCCTGGGGGCCGCAACACCAGCTCCAGGGGCCCAACTCCTGGGGGCCTGAATCATAGCTAAAGGGGCCCAACCCCTTGGGGCCCCAACACCAGCTCCATTGGCCCAACCCCTGGGGGCCTGAATCATAGCTCCAGGGGCCCAACCCCTGGGGGCCCCAACACCAGCTCCAGGGGCCCAAACCCTGGATGCCCGAACCATATATCCAGGGGCCCAACCCCTGAGCGACCAAAGCATAGCTCCAGGGACCCAACCCCTTGGGGCCCGAACGATAGCTCCAGGGGCCCAAACTCTGGGGGCCCCAACACCAGCTCCAGGGGCCAACCCCTGGGAGCCCGAACAACCGCTCCAGGGGCCCAACCCCTGGGGGCCCGAACCATAGCTTCAGGGGCCCAAACCCTAGGGGCCCCAACACCAGCTCCAGGGACCCAACCCCTGAGGGCCCGAGCCATAGTTCCAGAGGACCAACCCCTAGGTGCCCGAACACCAGCTCCAGGGGCCCAACCCCTTTGGGCCCCAACACCAGCTCCAGGGCCAAAACCCCTGAGCGCACGAACCATAGCTCCAGGGGCCCATCCCTTGGGGGCCCGAACCATAGCTCCAGGGGCCCAACCCGTGGGGTCCCGAATCATAGCTCCAGGGTTCCAATCCCTGGGGGCCCCAACACCAGCTCCAGGGGCCCAACCCCTGGGGGCCCGAACCATAGCTCCAGGGACCCCACCACTGGAAACCCCAACACCAGCTCCAGGGGCCAAAACCCTGGGGGCAAGAACCATAGCCCCTGGGGCCCTACCCCTGGGGGCCTCAACACCAGCTCCACGGCCGAACCCCTGGGCGCATCAACACCAGCTCCAGGGGCCCAACCCCTGAGAGCCCGATCCATAGCTCCAGGGGCTTAAGCCCTGGGGTCCCGAACCATAGCTCCAGGGTCCAATCCATGTGGGCTCCAACACCAGCTCCAGGGTCCCAACCCCTGGGGGCCCGAACCATAGCTCCAGGGGCTCAACCCCTGAGAGCCCCAACACCAGCTCCAGGGTCCCAACCCCTGAGCGCCCGAACCATAACTCCAGGGTACCAACCCCTCGGGGAACCAACAACATCTCCAGGGGCCCAACCCCTGGGGGCCCCAAAACCAGCTCCAGGGGCCCAACTCCTTGGGGTCCCGAATCATAGCTCCCGCGGCCTATCCCCTGGGGGCCCCAACGCCAGCTCCAGAGGCCAAACCCCTGGGGTCCCCAACACCAGCTCCAGGGGCTCTACCTGTTGGGGGCCGAACCATAGCTCCAGGGTCCCAACCCCTGAGCGCCCGAACCATAGCTCCAGGGTCCCAAGCCCTGGCGGCCCCAACACCAGCTCCAGCGGCCCAAACCCTGAGCGCCCGAACCCTAGTTCCAGGGGCCCAAACCCTGGGGGCCCCAACACCAGCTATAGGGGCCCAACGCCTGAGCACCCGAACCATAGCTTCAGGGGCCCAACCCCTGGGGGCCCCATCACCAGCTCCAGGGGCCCAACCCCTGGGGGCCCCAATACCAGCTCTAGGGGCCCAACTCCTGAGCGCCCTAACCATAGCTCCAGGTGCCCAACCCCTGGGGGCCCCAATACCAGCTCCAGTGGCCCAACCCCTGGGGGCCCCAACACAAGCTCCTGGGGCCCAACCCCTGAGCGCCTGAACCATAGCTACAGGGGCCCAACCCCTGGGCACCACAACAGCAGCTCCAAGGGCCAAACCCGTGAGCGCCCGAACCCTAGCTTCAGGGGCCCAACCCCTCGGGGCCCAAACACCAGCTTAAGGGACCCAACCCCTGGGGGCCCCAACACGAACTGCAGGGGTCCAATCCCTGAGCGACCGAACCATAGCTCCAGGGACCCAAGCCCTGGGGGCACCAAAACCAGCTCCAGGGGTCCAACCCCTGGGGGCCCCAACACCAGCTCCAGGGGCCCAACCCCTGAGCGCCCGAACCATAGCTCCAGGGGCCCAACCCCTGGGGGCCCCAACACCAGCTCCAGGGTCCCAACCCCTGAGCGCCTGAACCATAGCTCCAGAATCCCAACCCCTGGGGACCCCAACACCAGCTCCAGGGGCCCAACCCCTGGGGGCTCCAAAACCAGCTCCAGGGGCCCAAACCCTTGGGGTCCCGAACCATAGCTCCAGGGGCCTATCCCCTGGGGGCCCCAACGCCAGCTCCAGGGGCCCAACCCCTGAGGGCTCCAACAACAGCTCCAGGAGCCCAACCCCTGGGGGCCCCAACACCAGCTCCAGGGGCCCTACCCCTTGGGTCCCAAAACCATAGCTCCAGGGGCCCAACCCCTGGGGGCCCCAACACCAGCTCCAGGGTCCCAACCCCTGAGCGCCTGAACCATAGCTCCAGAATCCCAACCCCTGGGGACCCCAACACCAGCTCCAGGGGCCCAACCCCTGGGGGCTCCAAAACCAGCTCCAGGGGCCCAAACCCTGGGGGCACCAAAACCAGATCCAGGGGTCCAACCCCTGGGGGCCCCAACACCAGCTCCAGGGGCCCAACCCCTGAGCGCCCGAACCATAGCTCCAGGGGCCCAACCCCTGGGGGCCCCAACACCAGCTCCAGGGTCCCAACCCCTGATCGCCTGAACCATAGCTCCAGAATCCCAACCCCTGGGGACCCCAACACCAGCTCCAGGGGCCCAACCCCTGGGGGCTCCAACACCAGCTCCAGGAGCCCAACCCCTGGGGGCCCCAACACCAGCTCCAGGGGCCCTACCCCTTGGGGCCCGAACCATAGCTCCAGGGGCCCAACCCCTGGGGGCCCCAACACCTGCTCCAGGGGCCCAACCCTTGGGGGCCTGAACCATAGCTCCAGGGGCCCAACCCCTGGGGGCCCCAACACCAGCTCCAGTGGCCCAAACCCTGGGGGCCCCAACACCAGCTCCAGGGGCCCAACCCCTGGGGGCGTGAACCATAGCTCCAGGGGCCCAACCCATGGGGGCACCAACACCAGCTCCAGGGGCCAAACCCCTAGGGGCACCCACACCAGCTCCAGGGGCTCAACCCCTGAGCGCCCGAACCATAGCTCCAGGGGCTTAACCTCTGGGATTCCGAACCATAGCTCCAGGGGCTCAACCCCTGGGGGACGCAACACCAGCTCCAGGGGTCCAACCCCTGGGGGCCCGAACCATAGCTAAAGCGGCCCAACCCCTGGGGTACCAACACCAGCTCCAGGGGCCCAACCCCTGGGGGCCCGAACCATAGCTCCAGGGGCCCAACCCCTGGGGGCCCCAACACCAGCTCCAGGGGCTCAACCCCTGGGGGCCCGAACCATAGCTCCAGGGGCCCAACCGCTGAGCGCCCGAACCATAGCTCCATTGGCCCAACCCCTGGGGGCTCGAACCATAGCTCCAGGGTCCGAACCCCTCTGGGCCAGAACACCAGCTCCAGGGGCCAAACCACTGAGCGCCCGAACCATAGCTCCAGGGGCCCAGCCCGTGGGGGCCCCAACACCAGCTCAAGGGGTCCAACAGCCAGGGGCCCGAATCATAGCTCCAGGGGCCCAAACCCTGGGGGCCCCAACACCAGCTCCAGGGGCCCAACCCCTGGCGGCCCGAGCCATAGTTCCAGGGGCCCAACCCCTGGGTGCCCGAACACCAGCTCTAGGGGCCATACCCCTGGGGGAAGAACCATAGCCCCTGGGGCCCAACCCCTGGAGACCTCAACACCAGCTCCACGGGACCAACCACTTGGGGCACCAACACCAGCTCCAGGGGCCCAACCCCTGAGCGCCCGATCGATAGCTCCAGGGGCTTAACCCCTGGGTTCCCGAACCATAGCTCCAGGGGCCAAGCCATGTGGGCCCCAACACCAGCTCCAGGGGCCCAATCCCTGGGGGCCGGAACCATAGCTCCAGGGGCTCAACCCCTGGGGGCCCCAACACCAGCTCCAGGGGCCCAACCCCTGGGGGCCCGAACCATAGCTCCAGGGGCCCAACCCCTAGGAGCCCCACAACGAGCTCCATGGGCCCAACCCCTGGGGGCCCGAACCATAGCTCCAGGTGCCCAACCCTTGGGCGCCCCAACACCTGCTCCAGGGGGACAGCCCTTGGGGGCCCGAACCATAGCTCCAGGGGACCAACCCATGGGGGCCCCAACACCAGCTCGAGGGGCCCAACCCCTGGGGGCCCAAACACCAGCTCCAGGAGGCCCAACTCCTGAGCTCCCGAACCATAGCTCCAGGGGCCCTACTCATGGGAGCTCTAACACCAGTTCCAGGGGCCCAACCCCTGGGGGCCCCAACACCAGCTCCAGGGGCCCAACCCCTGGGGGCTCCAAAACCAGCTCCAGGGGCCCAAACCCTGGGGGCACCAAAACCAGATCCAGGGGTCCAACCCCTGGGGGCCCCAACACCAGCTCCAGGGGCCCAACCCCTGAGCGCCCGAACCATAGCTCCAGGGGCCCAACCCCTGGGGGCCCCAACACCAGCTCCAGGGTCCCAACCCCTGATCGCCTGAACCATAGCTCCAGAATCCCAACCCCTGGGGACCCCAACACCAGCTCCAGGGGCCCAACCCCTGGGGGCTCCAACACCAGCTCCAGGGGCCCAACCCCTGGGGGCCCCAACACCAGCTCCAGGGGCCCTACCCCTTGGGGCCCGAACCATAGCTCCAGGGGCCCAACCCCTGGGGGCCCCAACACCAGCTCCAGGGGCCCAACCCTTGGGGGCCTGAACCATAGCTCCAGGGGCCCAACCCCTGGGGGCCCCAACACCAGCTCCAGGGGCCCAAACCCTGGGGGCCCCAACACCAGCTCCAGGGGCCCAACCCCTGGGGGCGTGAACCATAGCTCCAGGGGCCCAACCCATGGGGGCACCAACACCAGCTCCAGGGGCCAAACCCCTAGGGGCACCCACACCAGCTCCAGGGGCTCAACCCCTGAGCGCCCGAACCATAGCTCCAGGGGCTTAACCTCTGGGATTCCGAACCATAGCTCCAGGGGCTCAACCCCTGGGGGACGCAACACCAGCTCCAGGGGTCCAACCCCTGGGGGCCCGAACCATAGCTAAAGCGGCCCAACCCCTGGGGTCCCAACACCAGCTCCAGGGGCCCAACCCCTGGGGGCCTGAATCATAGCTCCAGGGGCCCAACCCCTGGGGGCCCCAACACCAGCTCCAGGGGCTCAACCCCTGGGGGCCCGAACCATAGCTCCAGGGGCCCAACCGCTGAGCGCCCGAACCATAGCTCCATTGGCCCAACCCCTGGGGGCTCGAACCATAGCTCCAGGGTCCGAACCCCTCTGGGCCAGAACACCAGCTCCAGGGGCCAAACCACTGAGCGCCCGAACCATAGCTCCAGGGGCCCAGCCCGTGGGGGCCCCAACACCAGCTCAAGGGGTCCAACAGCCAGGGGCCCGAATCATAGCTCCAGGGGCCCAAACCCTGGGGGCCCCAACACCAGCTCCAGGGGCCCAACCCCTGGCGGCCCGAGCCATAGTTCCAGGGGCCCAACCCCTGGGTGCCCGAACACCAGCTCTAGGGGCCATACCCCTGGGGGAAGAACCATAGCCCCTGGGGCCCAACCCCTGGAGACCTCAACACCAGCTCCACGGGACCAACCACTTGGGGCACCAACACCAGCTCCAGGGGCCCAACCCCTGAGCGCCCGATCGATAGCTCCAGGGGCTTAACCCCTGGGTTCCCGAACCATAGCTCCAGGGGCCAAGCCATGTGGGCCCCAACACCAGCTCCAGGGGCCCAATCCCTGGGGGCCCGAACCATAGCTCCAGGGGCTCAACCCCTGGGGGCCCCAACACCAGCTCCAGGGGCCCAACCCCTGGGGGCCCGAACCATAGCTCCAGGGGCCCAACCCCTAGGAGCCCCACAACGAGCTCCATGGGCCCAACCCCTGGGGGCCCGAACCATAGCTCCAGGTGCCCAACCCTTGGGCGCCCCAACACCTGCTCCAGGGGGACAGCCCTTGGGGGCCCGAACCATAGCTCCAGGGGACCAACCCATGGGGGCCCCAACACCAGCTCGAGGGGCCCAACCCCTGGGGGCCCAAACACCAGCTCCAGGAGGCCCAACTCCTGAGCTCCCGAACCATAGCTCCAGGGGCCCTACTCATGGGAGCTCTAACACCAGTTCCAGGGGCCCAACCCCTGGGGGCCCCAACACCAGCTCCAGGGGCCCAACTCCTGAGCTCCCGAACCATAGCTCCAGGGGCCCTACCCATGGGGGCCCTAACACCAGTTCCAGGGGCCCAACCCCTGGGGGCCCCAACACCAGCTCCAGGGGCCCAACCACTGGGGGCCCAAAACATAGCTCCAGGGAACCAACCCCTGAGCGCCCGAACCATAGCTCCAGGGGCCCAACCCCTGGAGGCCCAAACACCAGCTCCAGGGGGCCAATCCCTGGGGGTCCGAACCATAGCTCCAAGGGCAAACCCCTGAGCGCCCGAACCATAGCTCCAGGGGCCCAACCCCTGGGGGCCTCAAGACCAGCTCCAGGGGCTCAACCCCTGAGCGCTCGAACCATAGCTCCAGGGGCCCTACCCCTGGGGGCCCCAACACCAGCTCCAGGGGCCCAAACCCTGGGGGCCCCAATACCAGATCCAGGGGCCCAACCCCTGGGGGCCCGAACCATAGCTCCAGAGTCCCAAACCCTGGGGGCCCCAACACCAGCTCCAGGGGCCCAACCTCTGGGGGCACCAACACCAGCTCCAAGGGCCCAACCACTGGAGGCCCCAATACCAGCTCCAGGGGCCCAACCCCTGGGGGCCCGATCCATAGCTATAGGGGCCCAACTTCTGGGGCCCTCAACACCATCTCCAGGGGCCTAACCCCTGGGGGCCCAAACACCAGCTCCAAGGGCCCATTGCCTGAGAACCCGAACCATAGCTCCAGGGTCCCAACCCCTGGGGGCCTCAACACCAGCTCCAGGGGAACAAACCCTGGGGGCCCCAACACCAGCTCCAGGGGCCCAACCCCTGGGGGCCCCAACACGAGCTTCAGCGGCCCAACCCCTGGGGGCCCGAAAAATAGCTCCAGGGCCCAACCCCCGAGGGCCTTAACACCCGCTCCAGGGTTCCAACCCCTGCGCGCCCGAACCATAGCTCCAGGAGCCCAACCCCTGGGGGCCCCAACATCAGCTCCAGGGGCCCAACCCCTAGGGGCCCCAACACCAGCTCCAGGGGCCCAACCCCTGAGCGCCCGAACCATAGCTCCAGGGGCCCAACCCCTGAGCGCCCCAACCATAGCTCCAGAGGCCAACCCCTGGGTTCCCCAATACCAGCTCCAGGGTCCCAACCCCTGAGCGCCCGAACCATAGCTCCAGGGGCCCAACCCCTGAGCGCCCCAACCATAGCTCCAGAGGCCAACCCCTGGGTTCCCCAATACCAGCTCCAGGGGCCCAACCCCTGAGCGCACGAACCATAGCTCCAGGGACCCTACCCATGCGGGCCCTAACACCAGTTCCAGGGGACCAACCCCTGGGGGCCCCAACACCAGCTCCAGGGGCCCAAACCCTGGAAGCCCGAACCATAGCTCCTGGGGCCCAACTCCTGGCGGCCCCAACACCATCTCCAAGGGCCCAACCCCTGAGCGCCTGAACCATAGCTCCAGGGGCCCAACCCCTGGGGGCCCCAACACCAGCTCCAGGGGAACAAACCATGGGGGCCCCAACACCAGCTCCAGGGGCCCAACCCCTGGGGGACCCAACACGAGCTCCAGCGGCCCAACCCCTGAACGCCCGAACCATAGCTCCAGGGGCCCAACCCCTGGGGGCCCCAACACTAGCTCCAGGGGCCCTACCACTGCGGGCCAAAACACCAGCTCCAGGGGCCCAACCCCTGAGCGCCCGAACCATACCTCCAGGGGCCCAACCCCTGATAGCCCCAACCATAGCTCCAGAGGCCCAACCCCTTGGGACCCCAACACCAGCTCCAGGGGCCCAACCCCTGGGAGACCGAGCCATAGCTCCAGGGGCCCAACCCCTGGGGGTCCCAACACCAGCTCCAGGGGCCAAACCCCTGAGCGCCCGAACCATAGCTCCCGGGGCCCAAACCCTGGGGGCCCCAACACCAGCTCCAGTGGCCCAAACCCTGGGGGTCCCATCACCAGCTTCAGGGGCCCAACCCCTGATCGCCTGAACTATAACTCCAGGTGCCCAACCCATGGGGGCCCTAACACCAGCTCCAGGGGCCCAACCTCTGGGGGCCCGAACCATAGCTCCAGGGCTCCAACTCCTGGGGTCCCAAACACCAGCCTCAGGGGCCCAACCCCTGAGCGCCCGAACCATAGCTCCAGGGGCCCAACCCCTGGGAGCCCCAACACCAGCTTCAGGGGGCCAACCCCTGGAGGCCCGAACCATAGTTATAGGGGCCCAACCCCTGTGCGCCCGATCCATAGCTCCAGGGGCCAACCCCTGGGTTCCCCAACAACAGCTCCAGGGGCCCAACCCCTGAGCGCACGAACCATAGCTCCAGGGACCCTACCCATGCGGGCCCCAACACGAGCTCCAGGGGCCCAACCCCTGTGGGCCAAAAACCAGCTCCAGGGGCCCAACCCCTGAGCGCGAGAACCATAGCTCCAGGGGTCCAACCCCTGAGCACCCGATCAATAGCTCCAGGGGCCCAACCCATGGAGGACCCACCACCAGCTCCAGGGGTCCAACCCCTGGGGGCTCCAACACCAGCTCCAGGGATCCACACCCTGAGCGATCAAACCATAGCTCCAAGGGCCCAACCCCTGGGGGCCCCAACACCAGCTCCAGGGTCCCAACCCCTCAGCGCCCGAACCATAGCTCCAGGGTCCCAACCCCTGGGGGAACCAACACCAGCTCCAGGGGTCCAACCCCTGAGCGCCCGAACCATAGCTCCAGAAGCCTAAACCCGGCTTTCCCCAACACCAGCTCCAGGGGCACAACCCCTTGGGGCCCGAGCCATAGCTCCAGTGGCCCAACCCCTGGGGGCACCAACACCAGCTCCAGGGGCCAAATCCCTAGGGGCACCCACACCAGCTCCAGGGGCCCAACCCCTGAGCGCCCGAACCATAGCTCCAGGGGCTTAACCCCTGGGATCCCGAACCATAGCTCCAGGGACCCAACCCATGGGGGCCCCAACACCAGCTCCAGGGGCCGAACCCCTGGGGGCTCGAACCATAGCTCCACGGGCTCAACCCCTGGGGGCCGCAACACCAGCTCCAGGGGCCCAACTCCTGGGGGCCTGAATCATAGCTAAAGGGGCCCAACCCCTTGGGGCCCCAACACCAGCTCCATTGGCCCAACCCCTGGGGGCCTGAATCATAGCTCCAGGGGCCCAACCCCTGGGGGCCCCAACACCAGCTCCAGGGGCCCAAACCCTGGATGCCCGAACCATATATCCAGGGGCCCAACCCCTGAGCGACCAAAGCATAGCTCCAGGGACCCAACCCCTTGGGGCCCGAACGATAGCTCCAGGGGCCCAAACTCTGGGGGCCCCAACACCAGCTCCAGGGGCCAACCCCTGGGAGCCCGAACAACCGCTCCAGGGGCCCAACCCCTGGGGGCCCGAACCATAGCTTCAGGGGCCCAAACCCTAGGGGCCCCAACACCAGCTCCAGGGACCCAACCCCTGAGGGCCTGAGCCATAGTTCCAGAGGACCAACCCCTAGGTGCCCGAACACCAGCTCCAGGGGCCCAACCCCTTTGGGCCCCAACACCAGCTCCAGGGCCAAAACCCCTGAGCGCACGAACCATAGCTCCAGGGGCCCATCCCCTGGGGGCCCGAACCATAGCTCCAGGGGCCCAACCCGTGGGGTCCCGAATCATAGCTCCAGGGGTCCAATCCCTGGGGGCCCCAACACCAGCTCCAGGGGCCCAACCCCTGGGGGCCCGAACCATAGCTCCAGGGACCCCACCACTGGAGACCCCAACACCAGCTCCAGGGGCCAAAACCCTGGGGGCAAGAACCATAGCCCCTGGGGCCCTACCCCTGGGGGCCTCAACACCAGCTCCACGGCCGAACCCCTGGGCGCATCAACACCAGCTCCAGGGGCCCAACCCCTGAGAGCCCGATCCATAGCTCCAGGGGCTTAAGCCCTGGGGTCCCGAACCATAGCTCCAGGGTCCAATCCATGTGGGCTCCAACACCAGCTCCAGGGTCCCAACCCCTGGGGGCCCGAACCATAGCTCCAGGGGCTCAACCCCTGAGAGCCCCAACACCAGCTCCAGGGTCCCAACCCCTGAGCGCCCGAACCATAACTCCAGGGTACCAACCCCTCGGGGAACCAACAACATCTCCAGGGGCCCAACCCCTGGGGGCCCCAAAACCAGCTCCAGGGGCCCAACTCCTTGGGGTCCCGAATCATAGCTCCCGCGGCCTATCCCCTGGGGGCCCCAACGCCAGCTCCAGAGGCCAAACCCCTGGGGGCCCCAACACCAGCTCCAGGGGCTCTACCTGTTGGGGCCCGAACCATAGCTCCAGGGTCCCAACCCCTGAGCGCCCGAACCATAGCTCCAGGGGCCCAAGCCCTGGCGGCCCCAACACCAGCTCCAGGGGCCCAAACCCTGAGCGCCCGAACCCTAGTTCCAGGGGCCGAAACCCTGGGGGCCCCAACACCAGCTATAGGGGCCCAACGCCTGAGCACCCGAACCATAGCTTCAGGGGCCCAACCCCTGGGGGCCCCATCACCAGCTCCAGAGGCCCAACCCCTGGGGGCCCCAATACCAGCTCTAGGGGCCCAACTCCTGAGCGCCCTAACCATAGCTCCAGGTCCCCAACCCCTGGGGGCCCCAATACCAGCTCCAGTGGCCCAACCCCTGGGGGCCCCAACACAAGCTCCTGGGGCCCAACCCCTGAGCGCCTGAACCATAGCTACAGGGGCCCAACCCATGGTCACCACAACAGCAGCTCCAAGGGCCAAACCCGTGAGCGCCCGAACCCTAGCTTCAGGGGCCCAACCCCTCGGGGCCCAAACACCAGCTTAAGGGACCCAACCCCTGGGGGCCCCAACACGAACTGCAGGGGTCCAATCCCTGAGCGACCGAACCATAGCTCCAGGGACCCAAGCCCTGGGGGCACCAAAACCAGCTCCAGGGGTCCAACCCCTGGGGGCCCCAACACCAGCTCCAGGGGCCCAACCCCTGAGCGCCCGAACCATAGCTCCAGGGGCCCAACCCCTGGGGGCCCCAACACCAGCTCCAGGGTCCCAACCCCTGAGCGCCTGAACCATAGCTCCAGAATCCCAACCCCTGGGGACCCCAACACCAGCTCCAGGGGCCCAACCCCTGGGGGCTCCAAAACCAGCTCCAGGGGCCCAAACCCTTGGGGTCCCGAACCATAGCTCCAGGGGCCTATCCCCTGGGGGCCCCAACGCCAGCTCCAGGGGCCCAACCCCTGAGGGCTCCAACAACAGCTCCAGGAGCCCAACCCCTGGGGGCCCCAACACCAGCTCCAGGGGCCCTACCCCTTGGGTCCCGAACCATAGCTCCAGGGGCCCAACCCCTGGGGGCCCCAACACCTGCTCCAGGGGCCCAACCCTTGGGGGCCTGAACCATAGCTCCAGGGGCCCAACCCCTGGGGGCCCCAACACCAGCTCCAGGGTCCCAACCCCTGAGCGCCTGAACCATAGATCCAGAATCCCAACCCCTGGGGACCCCAACACCAGCTCCAGGGGCCCAACCCCTGGGGGCTCCAAAACCAGCTCCAGGGGCCCAAACCCTGGGGGCACCAAAACCAGATCCAGGGGTCCAACCCCTGGGGGCCCCAACACCAGCTCCAGGGGCCCAACCCCTGAGCGCCCGAACCATAGCTCCAGGGGCCCAACCCCTGGGGGCCCCAACACCAGCTCCAGGGTCCCAACCCCTGATCGCCTGAACCATAGCTCCAGAATCCCAACCCCTGGGGACCCCAACACCAGCTCCAGGGGCCCAACCCCTGAGGGCTCCAACACCAGCTCCAGGGGCCCAACCCCTGGGGGCCCCAACACCAGCTCCAGGGGCCCTACCCCTTGGGGCCCGAACCATAGCTCCAGGGGCCCAACCCCTGGGGGCCCCAACACCAGCTCCAGGGGCCCAACCCTTGGGGGCCTGAACCATAGCTCCAGGGGCCCAACCCCTGGGGGCCCCAACACCAGCTCCAGGGGCCCAAACCCTGGGGGCCCCAACACCAGCTCCAGGGGCCCAACCCCTGGGGGCGTGAACCATAGCTCCAGGGGCCCAACCCATGGGGGCACCAACACCAGCTCCAGGGGCGAAACCCCTAGGGGCACCCACACCAGCTCCAGGGGCTCAACCCCTGAGCGCCTGAACCATAGCTCCAGGGGCTTAACCTCTGGGATTCCGAACCATAGCTCCAGGGGCTCAACCCCTGGGGGACGCAACACCAGCTCCAGGGGTCCAACCCCTGGGGGCCCGAACCATAGCTAAAGCGGCCCAACCCCTGGGGTCCCAACACCAGCTCCAGGGGCCCAACCCCTGGGGGCCTGAATCATAGCTCCAGGGGCCCAACCCCTGGGGGCCCCAACACCAGCTCCAGGGGCTCAACCCCTGGGGGCCCGAACCATAGCTCCAGGGGCCCAACCACTGAGCGACCGAACCATAGCTCCATTGGCCCAACCCCTGGGGGCTCGAACCATAGCTCCAGGGTCCGAACCCCTCTGGGCCAGAACACCAGCTCCAGGGGCCAAACCACTGAGCGCCCGAACCATAGCTCCAGGGGCCCAGACCGTGGGGGCCCCAACACCAGCTCAAGGGGTCCAACAGCCAGGGGCCCGAATCATAGCTCCAGGGGCCCAAACCCTGGGGGCCCCAACACCAGCTCCAGGGGCCCAACCCCTGGGGGCCCGAGCCATAGTTCCAGGGGCCCAACCCCTGGGTGCCCGAACACCAGCTCTAGGGGCCATACCCCTGGGGGAAGAACCATAGCCCCTGGGGCCCAACCCCTGGAGACCTCAACACCAGCTCCACGGGACCAACCACTTGGGGCACCAACACCAGCTCCAGGGGCCCAACCCCTGAGCGCCCGATCGATAGCTCCAGGGGCTTAACCCCTGGGTTCCCGAACCATAGCTCCAGGGGCCAAGCCATGTGGGCCCCAACACCAGCTCCAGGGGCCCAATCCCTGGGGGCCGGAACCATAGCTCCAGGGGCTCAACCCCTGGGGGCCCCAACACCAGCTCCAGGGGCCCAACCCCTGGGGGCCCGAACCATAGCTCCAGGGGCCCAACCCCTAGGAGCCCCACAACGAGCTCCATGGGCCCAACCCCTGGGGGCCCGAACCATAGCTCCAGGTGCCCAACCCTTGGGCGCCCCAACACCTGCTCCAGGGGCCCAGCCCTTGGGGGCCCGAACCATAGCTCCAGGGGACCAACCCATGGGGGCCCCAACACCAGCTCGAGGGGCCCAACCCCTGGGGGCCCAAACACCAGCTCCAGGAGGCCCAATCTCCTGAGCTCCCGAACCATAGCTCCAGGGGCCCTACTCATGGGAGCTCTAACACCAGTTCCAGGGGCCCAACCCCTGGGGGCCCCAACACCAGCTCCAGGGGCCCAACTCCTGAGCTCCCGAACCATAGCTCCAGGGGCCCTACCCATGGGGGCCCTAACACCAGTTCCAGGGGCCCAACCCCTGGGGGCCCCAACACCAGCTCCAGGGGCCCAACCACTGGGGGCCCGAAACATAGCTCCAGGGAACCAACCCCTGAGCGCCCGAACCATAGCTCCAGGGGCCCAACCCCTGGAGGCCCAAACACCAGCTCCAGGGGGCCAATCCCTGGGGGTCCGAACCATAGCTCCAAGGGCAAACCCCTGAGCGCCCGAACCATAGCTCCAGGGGCCCAACCCCTGGGGGCCTCAAGACCAGCTCCAGGGGCTCAACCCCTGAGCGCTCGAACCATAGCTCCAGGGGTCCTACCCCTGGGGGCCCCAACACCAGCTCCAGGGGCCCAAACCCTGGGGGCCCCAATACCAGATCCAGGGGCCCAACCCCTGGGGGCCCGAACCATAGCTCCAGAGTCCCAAACCCTGGGGGCCCCAACACCAGCTCCAGGGGCCCAACCTCTGGGGGCACCAACACCAGCTCCAAGGGCCCAACCACTGAGCGCCCGAACCATAGTTCCAGGGGCCCAACCCCTGAGCGACCGATCCATAGCTCCAGGGGCCAACCCATGGGTTCCCCAACACCAGTTCCAGGGGCCCAACACCTGGGGGCCCGAACCATAGCTCTAGGGGCCCAACTTCTGGGGCCCTCAACACCATCTCCAGGGGCCTAACCCCTGGGGGCCCAAACACCAGCTCCAAGGGCCCATTGCCTGAGAACCCGAACCATAGCTCCAGGGTCCCAACCCCTGGGGGCCTCAACACCAGCTCCAGGGGAACAAACCCTGGGGGCCCCAACACCAGCTCCAGGGGCCCAACCCCTGGGGGCCCCAACACGAGCTTCAGCGGCCCAACCCATGGGGGCCCGAAAAATAGCTCCAGGGCCCAACCCCCGAGGGCCTTAACACCCGCTCCAGGGTTCCAACCCCTGCGCGCCCGAACCATAGCTCCAGGAGCCCAACCCCTGGGGGCCCAAACATCAGCTCCAGGGGCCCAACCCCTAGGGGCCCCAACACCAGCTCCAGGGGCCCAACCCCTGAGCGCCCGAACCATAGCTCCAGGGGCCCAACCCCTGAGCGCCCCAACCATAGCTCCAGAGGCCAACCCCTGGGTTCCCCAATACCAGCTCCAGGGTCCCAACCCCTGAGCGCCCGAACCATAGCTCCAGGGGCCCAACCCCTGAGCGCCCCAACCATAGCTCCTGAGGCCAACCCCTGGGTTCCCCAATACCAGCTCCAGGGGCCCAACCCCTGAGCGCCCCAACCATAGCTCCAGAGGCCAACCCCTGGGTTCCCCAACACCAGCTCCAGGGGCCCAACCCCTGGGGGCCCCAACACGAGCTTCAGCGGCCCAACCCCTGCGCGCCCGAACCATAGCTCCAGGGGCCCAACACCTGGGGGCCCCAACATCAGCTCCAGGGGCCCAACCCCTAGGGGCCCCAACACCAGTTCCAGGGGCCCAACCCCTGAGCGCCCGAACCATAGCTCCAGGGGCCCAACCCCTGAGCGCCCCAACCATAGCTCCAGAGGCCCAACCCCTGGGGGCCCCAACCATAGCTCCAGAGGCCCAACCCCTGGGAGACCGAACCATAGCTCCACGGGCCCAACCCCTCGGGGTCTCAACACCAGCTCCAGGGGCCAAATCCCTGAGCGCCCGAACCATAGCTCCTGGGGCCCAAACCCCGAGGGCCCGAACTCCAGCTCCAGATGCCCAACCCCTGGGGGCCCCAACACCAGCTTCAGGGACCCAACCCCTGAGCGCTCGAACCATAGCTCAAGGTGCCCAACCCCTGGGGGCCCCAACACCAGCTCTAGGAGACCAACCCCTGGGGGCCCCAACACCACCTCCAGGGGACCAACCCCTGAGCGCCCGAACCATAGCTCCAGAGGCCCAACCCCTGGGGGAACCAATAACAGCTCCAGGGGCCCAAACCCTGGGCCCCAACACCAGCTCCAGGGGCCCAACCCGTGTGCGCCCGAACCATAGCTCCAGGGGCGCAAGCCCTGAGCGCCCGAACCATAGCTCCAGGGTCCCAACCCCTGAGCGCCCTAACCATATTTGCAGGGGCCCAACCCCTGGGGGCTCCAACACCAGCTGCAGGGCCCAAAAGCCTGGGGGACCGAGCACCAGTTCAAGGAGCCCAACCCCTGTGCGCCCGAACCATAGCTCCAGGGGCCCAACCCCTTGGACCAAATCCAGCTGCAGGGGCCCAAACCTCTGGGGCCCCAACATCAACTCCAGGGGCCCAATCACTTGGGGCCCCAACTCTAGCTCCAGGGGCCCAACCCCTGAGCGCCCGAACCATAGCTCCAGGGGCCCAAACCCTGAGTGCCCGAACTAGAGCTCCAGTGGCACAACCCCTGGGGGCCCCAACACCAGCTGCAGGGGCTCAACCCCTGATCGCCTGAACCATAGCTCCAGGGGCCCAACCCCTGAGCGCCCGAACCATAGCTCCAGGGGCCCAATCCCTTGCGGCCCCAAATCCAGCTCCAGGGGCTCAACCCCTGAGCGCCCGAACCATAGCTCCAGGGGCCAAAACCCTGAGTGCCCGAACCATAGCTCCAGGGGCCCAACCCCTGGGGGCCCCAACACCAGCTCCAGGGGCCCAACCCCTGAGCTCCCTAACCATAGATCCAGGGGTCGAACCCCTGGGGGCCCCAACACCAGCTCCAGGGGCCCAACCCCTGAGCGGCCGAACCATAGCTCTAAGGGCCCAACCCCTGATCGCCCGAACCATAGCTCCACGGGCCCAACCCCTGAGCGCCCGAACCATAGCTCCAGGTGCCCAACCCCTGGGCGCCCCAACACCAGCTCCAGGGGCCCAAGCCCTGTGGGCCCCAACACCAGCTCCTGGGGCCCAACCCCTGAGCGCCTGAACAATAACTCTAGGGGCCCAACCCCTGGGGGCCCCAACACCAGCTCCAGGGGCCCAAACCCTGGGGGCCCCAACACCAGCTCCTTTGGCCCAACCCCTGAGCGCCTGATCCATAGCTCCTGGGGCCCAACCCCTTGGGACCCCGACACCAGCTCCAGGGGACCATCCCCTGAGCACCAAACCATAGCTCCAGGGGCCCAACCCCTGAGGCTGGAACCATAGCTACAGGGGCGCAACCCCTGAGCGCCTGAACCATAGCTCCAGGGGCCCAACCTCAGAGCGCCCGAACCATAGCTCCAGCGCCCCAACCCCTGCGGGCCCCAACACCAGCTCCAGGGGCGCAACCCCTAGGGGCCCAACACCAGCTACATCGGCCCAAACCCTGAGAGCCAGAACCATAGCTCCAGGGGCCCAACCCCTTGGGGCCCCAACACCAGCTCCAGGGACTCAACCCTTGGGGGCTCCAACACCAGCTCCAGGGGCCCAACTCGTGAGTGCACGAACCATAGCTCCAGTTGCCCAACCCCTGAGCGCCCGAACCATAGCTCCATTTGCCCAACCCCTGGGAGCCTCAACACCGGCTCCAGGGGACTAACCCTTGGGGCCCCCAACACCAGCTCCAGGGGCCCAACCCCTGAGAGCCGGAACCATAGCTCCACGGGCCCAAGCCCTGGGGGCCCCAACAGCAGCTCCAGGGGCCAAGACCCTCGGGTCCCCAACACCAGCTCTAGGGGCCCAACCCCTGAACGCACGAACCACAGCTCCAGGGGCCCAACTCCTGAGCGCCCGAACCATAGCTCCATGGGCCCAACCCCTGGGGGCCCCAACACCAGCTCCAGGGGCCCAACCCCTGGGGGTCCCAGCACCAGCTCAAGGGGCCCAACCCCTGAGCGCCCGAACGATAGCTCCAGTGGTCCAACTCCTGAGCGCCCGAACCAAAGCTCCAGGGGCCCAACCCCTGTTCGGTCAAACCATAGCTCCAGGGGCCCAACCACTGGGGGCTCCAACACCAGCTCCAGGGGCCCAACCCCTGAGCCCCCGAACCATAGCTCCAGGGGCACAAGCCCTGGGGGCCCCAACACCAGCTCCAGGGGCCCAAACCTTGGGGACCCCAACAAAAGCTCGAGGGGCCCAACCCCTGAGCGCTAGAACCATAGCTCCAGGGACCCAACCCCTGAGCCCCTGAAAAATAGCTCCAGGGTCCCAACCCCTGTTCTCTCAAACCATAGCTCCAGGGGTCCAAACCCTGGGTGCCCCACCACCAGCTCCAGGGGCCCAACCCCTGAGCGCCCGAACCATGGCTCCAGGGGCCCAACCCCTGGGGGCTCCAACACCAGCTCCAGGGGCCCAACCCCTGGTTGCCCCAATACCAGCTCCACGGGCCCAACCCCTGGGGGCCGCAACACCAGCTGCATGGGCCCAACCCCTGGTAGCACCAACATCAGCTCCAGGGGCCAACCCCTGGGGACCGCAACACCAACTCCAGGGGCCCAACCCCTGAGCGCCCGAACCATAGCTCCAGGAGCCCAACCCCTGGGGACCCCAACAGCAGCTCCAGGGGCCCAACCCCTGGGGGCCCAAACACCAGCTCCAGGGGCCCAATCCGTGAGCGCTCGAACCATAACTCCAGGGCCCCAACCCCTGAGCGCCCGAACCATAGCTCCAGGGGTCCAACCACTGGGGGCCCCAACACCAGCTCCAGGGTCCCAACCCCTAGGGGCCCAACATCAGCTCCAGGGGCCCAACCTCTGAGAGCCCGAACCATATCTCCAGCGGCCCAACCCCTGGGGGCCACAACACCAGCTCCAGGGGCCGAACCCCTGGGGGACCCAACACCAGCTACATCGGCCCAAACCCTGAGCGCCCGAACCACAGCTCCAGGGGCCCAACCCCTGAGCGCCCGAACCTTAGCTCCAGGGGCCCAACCCCTGGTTGCTCCAACACCAGTTCCAGGGGACCAAACCCTGAGCGCCCGAACTATAGTTCCATGGGCCCAACCCCTGGGGGCCCCAACACCAGTTCCAGGGTCCCAACCCCTGGGGGACCCAACACCAGTTCCAGGGACCCAACCCCTGAGCCTCCGAACCATAGCTCCAGGGCCCAACCCCTGGGGACCCCAACAAAAGCTACAGGGGCCCAAACCCTGGAGGACCCAACACCAGTTCAAGGGGCTCAACCCCTTAGCGCCCGAACCATAGCTCCATGGGCTCAACCCCTAGGGGCCCCAATACCAGCCCCAGGGGCCCAACCCCTGGTTGCCCCCACACCAGCTATAGAGGCCCAACCCCTGGGGGTCGCAACACCATCTCCAGGGGCCCAACCCCTGTGCGCCCGAACTATAGAACCAGGGGCCCAACCCCTGAGGACCCCAAAACCAGCTCCAGGGGCCCAAGCCCTGAGTGCCCGAACCATAGCTGCAGGGTCGCAACCCCTGGGGGCCCAAACACCAGCTCCAGGGGCCCAAGCCCTGAGCGTCCAAACCATAGCTCCAGGGGCTCAACCCCTGGGGGTCCAACAGCAACTTTAGGGGCCCAACCACTGTGGACCCCAATACCAGCTCCAGGGGGCCAACCCCTTAGCGTCCGAACCATTGATCCAGGGGTCCAACCCCTGGGGGCCCAACACCAGCTCCAGAGGCCCAACCCCTGGGGGCCCCAACACCAGCTCCAGGAGCCCAACCCCTGAGCGCCCGAACCATAGCTCCAGGGGCCCAACCCCTGGGGGCCGCAACACCAGCTCCAGGGGCCCAACCCCTGGGGGTCCCAGCACCAGCTCAAGGTTCCCAACCCCTGAGCGCCTGAACCATAGCTCCAGGGGCCCAATCCCTGGGGGCCGCAACACCAGCTCCAGGGGCCCAACCCCTGGGGGCCCCAATTCCAGCTCCAGGGACCCAACCCCTGGGGGCCATAACACCAGCTCCAGGGGCCCAATCGCTGAGTGCCCGAACCATAGCTCCAGGATCCCAACTCCTGAGCGCCCGAACCACAGCTCCAGGATCCCAACCCCTGAGCGCCGGAACCATAGCTCCAGGGGCCCAACCCCTGGGTTCCTCAACACCAGCTCCAGGGGCCCAACCCCTGAGCGCCCGAACCATAGCTCCAGGTGCCCACCCCTGAGCGCCGGAACCATAGCTCCAGGGGCCCAACCCCTGGGGGCCCCAACATCAGCTCCAGGGGAGCAACCCGTGGAGGCCCCAAAACCAGCTCCAGGGGCCCAACCCATGGGGGCCCAACCCCCGAGGACCCCAACACCAGCTCCAGGGGCCCAATCCCTGAGCGCCGGAACCATAGCTCCAGGGGCCCAACCCCGGGGGGCCCCCAACACCAGCTCGAGGGGCCCAACCCCTGGCGGCCCCAACACCAGCTCCAGGGGCCCAACCCCTGAGCGCCAGAACCATAGCTCCAGGGGCCCAACCCCTCAGCACCCGAACCATAGTTCCAGGGGCACAACCCCTGGGGGCCCCAACACCAGCTCTAGGGGCCCAACCCCTGGGCGCCCGAACCATAGCTCCAGGGGCCCAACCCCTTGGGGCTCCAACACCAGCTCCTGGGGCCCAACCCCTGAGCGCCCAAACCATATCTCCAGGGGCCCAACCGCAGAGCGCTCGAACCATACCTACAGGGGGCCCAATCCCTGTTGGCACGAAAGCCATCTCCAGGGGCCCAACCAATGAGCGCCTGAACCATAGCTCCAGGGGCCTAACCTCTGGGGGCCCCAACACCAGCTCCAGGGGCCCAACTCCTGGGGGCTCCAAAACCAGCTCCACTGGCCCAACCCCTGGGGGCCCCAACACCTGCACAAGGGGCCCAACCCCTGGGGGACCCAAAACCAGCACCAAGGGCCCAACCCCTGAGCGCCCGAACCATAGCTCCAGGGGCCCAACCCCTGGGGGCCAAAACACCAGCTCCAGGGGCTCAACCCCTGAGCGCCCGAACCATAGCTCCTGGGGCCCAACCCCTGGGGGCCCCAACACCAGCTCCAGGGGCCCAACCCCTAGGGGCCCCAACACTAGCTCCATTGTCCCAACCCCTGAGCGCCCTAACCATTGCTCCAAGGGCCCATCCCCTGGGGGCCCCAACACCAGCACCAGGGGCCCAACCCCTGAGTACCCGAACTATAGCTCCAGGGGCCCAACATGGAGCTGGTTTTGGGGCCCCCAGGGGTTGGGACCCTGGAGCTGGTGTTGGGGCCGCCAGTGGTTGGGCCCCTGGAGCTATGGTTCTCGCCCCCAGGGGTTGGGCCCCTGGAGCTATGGTTCGGGTCCCAAGTTGTTGGGCCCCTGGAGTTGGTGTTGGGGCCCCCAGGGGTTGGGCTCCTGGAGCTATTCTTCGGGCCCCCAGAGGTTGGGCCCCTGGAGCTGGTATTGTGGCCTCCAGGGGTTGGGCCTCTGGAGCTATGGTTCGGGCCCCCAGGGTTTGGGCCCCTGGAGCTATGGTTCGGGTCCCCAGGGCTTGGGCCCCTGGAACTGGTGTTGGGGCCCCCAGGGGTTTGGCCCCTGGAGCTGGTGTTGGGGCACCAGGGGTTGGGCCCCTCGAGCTCGTGTTGTGGCCCCAGGGGTTGGGCCCCTGGAGCTATGGTTCGAGCCCCCAGGGGTTGGGCCCCTGGAGCTGGTGTTGGGGCACCAGGGGTTGGGCCCCTCGAGCTCGTGTTGTGGCCCCAGGGGTTGGGCCCCTGGAGCTATGGTTCGGGCCCCCAGGGGTTGGGCCCCTGGAGCTGGTTTTGGGGCCCCCAGGGGTTGGGCCCCTGGAACTATGGTTCGGGCCCCCAGAGGTTGGGCCCCTGGAGCTCTGGTTGGGGCCCCCAGGGGTTGGGCCCCTAGAGCTGGTGTTGGGGCCCCCAGGGATTGGGCCCCTGGAGCTATGGTTCGGGCCCCCAGGGGTTGGCACCCTTGAGCTGGTGTTTGGGCCCCCAGGGGTTGGGCCCCTGGAGCTATGGTTCGGGCCCCCAGGGGTTGGGCCCCTGGAGCTGGAGTTGGGGAGCCCACGGGTTAGGCCCCTGGAGCTGGTTTTGTTGCCCCCAGGGTTTGGGCCCCTGGAGCTATGTTTCGGGCCCCCATGGATTGCGCCCCTGGAGCTGGTGTTGGGGCCCCCAGGGGTTGGGCCCCTGGAGCTGGTGTTCGGGCAACCAGGGTTTGGTCCCCTGGAGCTATGGTTCGGGCCCCCAGGGGTTGGGCCAGCGGAGCTATGGTTCGGTCCCCAAGGGGTTGGGCCCCTGGAGCTGGTGATCGGGCCCCCAGGGGTTGGGCCCCTGGAGCTATGGTTCCGGCCCCCAGGGGTTGGGCCCCTGGAGCTGGTGTTGGGGCCCCCAGGGGTTGGGTCCCTGGAGCTGGTGTTGGGAACGCAGGGGTTGGGCCCCTGGAGTTATGATTCGGGCCCCAGGAGCTGGGACCCTGGAGCTTGTGCTGGGGCCCCCAGGGGTTGGACCCCTGGAGCTATGGTTCGGGATCCCAGGGGATGGGTCCCTGGAGCTGGTGTTGGGGCCCCCAGGGGTTGGGCCTCTGGAGGTATGGTTCGGGCCCCCAGGGGTTGGTCCCCTGGAGTTATGGTTCGGGCCTCCAGGGGTTGGGCCCCTGGAACTGGTGTTTTGGGGCCCCCAGGGTTTTGGCCCCTGGAGCTATGGTTCGGGCCCCCAGGGGTTAGGCCCCTGGAGCTGGTGTTGGGGCACCCAGGGGTTGGGCCCCTGGAGCTATGGTTCGGGCCCCCATTGGTTGGGACCCTGGACCTGGTTTTGGGGCCCCCAAGGGTTGTTCCCCTGGAGCTATGGTTCGGGCCCCCAGGGGTTGGTACCCTGGAGCTCTGGTTGGCGCCCCCAGGGGTTGGGCCCCTAGAGCTGGTGTTGGGGCCCCCAGGGGTTGGGCCCCTGGAGCTGGTGTTGGGTCCCCCAGGGGTTGGGCCCCTGGAACTATGTTTCGGGCCCCCATCGGTTGCGCCCCTGGAGCTTGTGTTGGGGCCCCCAGGGGTTGGGCCCCTGGAGCTGGTGTTCGGGCCCCCAGGGTTTGGGACCCTGGAGCTATGGTTCGGGCCCCCAGGGGTTGGGCCAACGGAGCTATGGTTCGGGCGCCCAGGGGTTGGGCCCCTGGAGCTGGTGTTCGGGTCCCCAGGGGTTGGGCCCCTGGAGCTATGGTTCCGGCCCCCAGGGGTTGGGCCACTGGAGCTCGTGTTGGAGCCCCCAGGGGTTGGGCCCCTGGAGCTGGTGTTGTAGCCCCCAGGGGTTGGGCCCCTGGAGCTATGGTTCGGGCCCCCAGGGGTTGGGCCCCTGGAGCTGGTGTTGGGGCCCCCAGGGATTGGGCCAATGGAGCTATGATTCGGGCCCCAGGGGATGGGCCCCTGGAGTTGGTGTTAGGGCCCCAAGGGGTTGGGCCCCTGGAGCTATGGTTCGGGCCCCCAGGGGTTGGGCCCCTGGAGCTATGGTTCGGGCCCCCAGGGGTTGGACCCCTGGAACTGGTGTTGGGGCCCCAGGGGTTGGGCCCCTTGAGCTATGTTTCCGGCCCCCAGGGGTTGGGTCCCTGGAGCTGGTGTTGGGGCCCCCAGGGGTTGGGCCCCTCGAGCTCGTGTTGGGGCCCCCAGGGGTTGGGCTCCTGGAGCTATGGTTCGGGCCAATAGGGGTTGGGCCCCTGGAGCTGGTGTTGGGGCTCCAGGCGTTGGGCCCCTCGAGCTTGTGTTGGGGTCCCCAGGGGTTGGGCCCCTGGAGCTATGGTTCGGGCCCCCACGGTTTGGGACCCTGGAGCTGGTGTTGGGGCTCCCAGGGGTTGGGCCCCTGGAGTTATGGTTCGGGACCCCAGGGGTTGGGCCCCTGGAGCTCTGGTTGGGGCCCCCAGCGGTTGGGCCCCTGGAGCTGGTGTTGGGGCCCCCAGGGATAGGGCCCCTGGAGCTATGGTTCGGGCCCCCAGGGGTTGGGCCCCTGGAGCTGGTGTTGGGGCCCCCAGGGGTTGGGCCCCTGGAGCTGGTTTTGGGGCCCCCAGGAATATGGACCCTGGAGCTCTGGTTCGGGCCACCAGGGGTTGGGCCCCTGGAGCTGGTGTTGGGGCCCCCAGGGGTTGGGCCCCTGGAGCTATGGTTCGGGCCCCCAGGGGTTGGGCCCCTGGAGCTCTGGTTGGGGCCCCCAGGGGTTGGGCCCCTGGAGCTGGTGTTGGGACCCCCAGTTTTTGGGCCCCTGGAGCTATGGTTCGGGGGCTCAGGGGTTGGGCCCCTGGAGCTGGTGTTGGGGCCCCCAGGGGTTGGGCCAATGGAGCTGGTGTTGGGGCCCCCAGGGTTTGGGCCCCTGGAGCTATGGTTCCGGCCCCCAGGGGTTGGGCCCCTGGAGCTGGTGTTGGGGCCCCCAGGGTTTGGGCCCCTGGAGCTATGGTTCGGGCCCCCAGGGGTTGGGACACCGGAGCTATGGTTCGGGCCCCCAGGGGTTGGGCCCCTGTAGCTGATGTTCGGGCCCCCAGGGGTTGGGCCCCTGGAGCTATGGTTCCGGCCCCCAGAGGTTGGGCCCCTGGAGCTGGTGTTGGGGCCCCCAGGGGTTGGGCCCCTGGAGCTATGGTTCGGGCCCCCAGAGTTTGGGCCCATGGAGCTGGTGTTGGGGCCCCCAGGGGTTTGGCCCCTGGAGCTATGGTTCGGGCCCCCAGGGGTTGGGCCAATGGAGCTGGTGTTGGGGCCCCCAGGGGTTGGGCCCCTCGAGCTCGTGTTGTGGCCCCCAGGGGTTGGGCCCCTCGAGCTCGTGTTGTGGCCCCCAGGTGTTGGGCCCCTGGAGCTATGGTTCGGACCCGAGCGGTTGGGCCCCTGGTGCTCTGGTTGGGGCCCCCAGGGGTTGGGACCCTTGAGCTGGTGTTTGGGCCCCCAGGGGTTGGGCCCCTGGAGCTGGTGTTGGGGCCCCCAGGGGTTGGGCCCCTGGAGCTATGTTTCAGGCCCCCAGGGGTGGCGCCCCTGGAGCTGGTGTTGGGGCCCCCAGGGGTTGGGCCCTGGAGTCGGTGTTGGGGCCCCCAGGGTTTGGGCCCCTGGAGCTGGTGTTCGGGCCCAAATGGTTTGGTCCCCTGGAGCTATGGTTCGGGCCCCCAGGGGTTGGGCCAACGGAGCTATGGTTCGGGCCCCCAGGGGTTGGTCCCCCGGAGCTGGTGTTCGGGCCCCCAGGGTTTAGGCCCCTGGAGCTATGGTTCGGGCCCCCAGGGTTTGGGCACCTGGAACTGGTGTTGGGGCCCCCAGGGGTTGGGCCCCTGGAGCTATGTTTCGGGCACCTAGAGGTTGGGCCCCTGGACCTGGTGTTGGGGCCCCCAGGGATTCGGCCCCTCGAGCTCGTGTTGGGGCCCCCAGGGGTTGGGCCCCTGGAGCTATGGTTCGGGCCCCCAGGGATTTGGCCCCTGGAGCTGGTGTTGGGGCCCCGAGGGGTTGGGCCCCTGGAGCTAGTTTTGGGTCCCCCAGGGGTTGGGCCCCTCGAGCTCGTGTTGTGGCCCCCAGGGGTTGGGCCCCTCGAGCTCGTGTTGTGGCCCCCAGGGGTTGGGCCCCTGGAGCTATGGTTCGGGCCCCCAGGGGTTGGGCCCCTGGAGCTGGTGTTGGGGCCCCCAGGGGTTGGGCCCCTGGAGCTCTGGTTGGGGCCCCCAGGGGTTGATACCCTTGAGTTGGTGTTGGGGCCCCCAGGGGTTGGGCCCCTGGAGTTGTGGTTCGGGCTCCCAGGGGTTGGGCCCCTGGAGCTGGTGTTGGGGCCCCCAGGGGTTGGGCCCCTGGAGCTGGTGTTGGGGCCCCCAGGGTTTGGGCCCTTGGAGCTATGTTTCGGGCCCCAATGGGTTGCGCCCCCGGAGCTGGTATTGGGGCCCCCAGGGGTTAGGCCCCTGGAGCTGGTGTTGGGACCCCCAGGGGTGGGGCCCCAGGAGCTATGGTTCGGCCCCTAGGGTTTGGGCCCCTGGAGCTATGGTTCGGGCCCCCAGTGGTTGGGCCAACGGATCTATGGTTCGGGACCCTAGGGGTTGGGCCCCTTGAGTTGGTGTTCGGACCCCCAAGGGTTGGGCCCCTGGAGCTGGTGTTGTAGCCCACAGGGGTTGGGCCCCTGGAGCTATGGTTCGGGACCCCAGGGGTTGGGCCCCTGGAGGTGGTGTTCGGGCCCCCAGGGGTTGGGCCCCTGGAGCTGGTGTTGGGGACCCCAGGGGTTGGGCCCCTGGAGTTATGGTTCGGGACCCCAGGGGTTGGGCACGTGGAGCTTGTGTTGAGGCCCCCAGGGGTTGGGCCCCTGGAGCTATGGATCGGGTCCCCAGGGGATGGGCCTCTGGAGCTGGTGTTAGGGCCCGAAGGGGTTGGGCCCGTGGAGCTATGGTTCGTTCCCCCAGGGGTTGGGCCCCTGGAACTAGTGTTGGGGCCTCCATGCGTTGGGCCCCTGGAGCTATGGTTCGGGCCCCCAGGGGTTGGGCCCCTGGAGCTATTTTTCGGGTCCCCAGGGGTTGGGCCCTTGGAACTGGTGTTGGGGCCTCCATGGGTTGGGCCCCTGGAGCTATGGTTCGGGCCCCCAGGGGTTGGGCCTCTGGAGCTGGTGTTGGGCCCCCCAGGAGTTGGGCCCCTCGAGTTCGTGTTGGGCCCCCAAGGGGTTGGGCCCCTGGAGCTATGGTTCGGGCCCCAAGGGGTTGGGCCCCTGGAGCTAGTGTTGGGGCCACCAGGGGTTGGGACCCTGGAGCTTTGGTTCGGGCCCCCAGGGGTTGGACCCCTGGAACTGGTGTTGGGCCCCCCAGGGGTTGGGCCCCTGGAGCTATGGTTCAGGCCCCCAGGGGTTGGGCCTCTGGAGCCCTGGTTGGGGCCCCCAGGGATTGGGCCCCTGGAGCTGGTGTTTGGGCCCCCAGGGATTGGGCCCCTGGAACTATGATTAGGGCCCCCAGGGGTTGGGCCCCTGGAGCTGGTGTTGGGGCCCCCAAGGGTTGGGCCCCTGGAGCTGGTGTTGGGGCCCCCAGGGGTTGGGCCCCTGGAGCTCTAGTTTGGGCCCCCAGGGGTTGATACCCTTGAGTTGGTGTTGGGGACCCCAGGGGTTGGGCCCCTGGAGTTATGGTTCGGGCTCCCAGGGGTTGGACCCCTGGAGCTGGTGTTGGGGCCCCCAGGGGTTGGGCCCCTGGAGCTATGTTTCGGGCCTCCATGGGTTGCGCCCCTGGAGCTGGTGTTGGGGCCCCCAGGGATTAGGCCCCTGGAGCTGGTGTTGGGACCCCCAGGGGTTGGGCCCCAGGAGCTATGGTTCGGGCCCCCAGGGTTTGGGCCCCTGGAGCTATGGTTCGGGCCCCCAGGGGTTGGGCCAACGGAGCTATGGTTCGGGCCCCCAGGGGTTGGGCCCCTTGAGTTGGTGTTCGGACCCCCAAGGGTTGGGCCCCTGGAGCTGGTGTTGTAGCCCACAGGGGTAGGCCCCTGGAGCTATGGTTCGGGACCCCAGGGGTTGGGCCCCTGGAGCTTGTGTTGGGGCCCCCAGGGTTTGGGCCCCTGGAGCTGGTGTTGGGGCCCCCAGGGGTTGGGACCCTGGAGCTATGTTTCAGACCCCATGGGTTGCGCCCCTGGAGCTGGTGTTGGGGCCCCCAGGGGTTGGGCCCCTGGAGCTGGTGTTGGTGCCCCCAGGGGTTGGGCCCCTGGAGCTATGGTTCGGCCCCCCAGGGGTTGGGCCCCTGGAGCTGGTGTTCGGGCCAAAAAGGTTTGGTCCCCTGGAGCTATGATTTGGGCCCCTAGGGGTTGGACCAACGGAGCTATGGTTCGAGCGCTCAGGGGTTGGGCCCCTGGAGCTGGTGTTCGGGCCCCCAGGGTTTGGGCCCCTGGAGCTATGGTTCGGGCCCCAAGGGGTTGTGCCCCTGGAGCTATGGTTCGGGCCCCCAAGGGTTGGGTCCCTGGAGCTATGGTTCGGGCCCCCAGGGGTTGGGCCCCTGGAACTGGTGTTGGGGCCCCCAGGGGTTGGGCCCCTGGAGCTATGGTTCGGGCCCCCAGGGGTTGGGCCCCTGGAGCTGGTGTTGGGGGCCCCCAGGGGTTGGGCCCCTCGAGCTCGTGTTGGGGCCCCCAGGGGTTGGGCCCCTGGAGCTATGGTTCGGGCCCCTAGGGGTTGGGCCCCTGGAGCTGGTGTTGGGGCCCCCAGGGGTTGGGCCCCTGGAGCTCCTGTTGGGGCCCCCAGGGGTTGGGCCCTGGAGCTATGTTTCGGGCCCCAATGGGTTGCGCCTCCGTAGCTGGTGTTCGGGCCCCCAGGGGTTAGGCCCCTGGAGCTGGTGTTGGGACCCCCAGGGGTGGGGCCCCAGGAGCTATGGTTCGACCCGTAGGGTTTGGGCCCCTGGAGCTATGGTTCGGGCCCCCAGGGGTTGGGCCAACGGACCTATGGTTCGGGACCTCAGGGGTTGGGCCCCTTGTGTTGGTGTTCGGACCCCCAAGGGTTGGGCCCCTGGAGCTGGTGTTGTAGCCCACAGGGGTTGGGCCCCTGGAGCTATGGTTCGGGACCCCAGGGGTTGGGCCCCTGGAGGTGGTGTTTGGGCCCCCAGGGGTTGGGCCCCTGGAGCTGGTGTTGGGGCCCCCAGGGGTTGGGCCCCTGGAGTTATGGTTCGGGACCCCAGGGGTTGGGCACGTGGAGCTTGTGTTGAGGCCCCCAGGGGTTGGGCCCCTGGAGCTATGTTTCGGGCCCCCAGGGGATGGGCCTCTGGAGCTGGTGTTAGGGCCCCAAGGGGTTGGGCCCGTGGAGCTATGGTTCGGGCACCCAGGGGTTGGGAGCCTGGAGCTATGGTTCGGGCCACCAGGGGTTCGGCCCCTGGAACTGGTGTTGGGGCCTCCATGGGTTGGGCCCCTGGAGCTATGGTTCGGGCCCCCAGGGGTTGGGCCTCTGGAGCTGGTGTTGGGGCCCCCAGGGGTTGGGCCCCTCGAGTTCGTGTTGGGCCCCCCAGGGGTTCGGCCCCTGGAGCTATGGTTCAGGCCCCAGGGGTTGGGCCTCTGGGGCCCTGGTTGGGGCCCCCAGGGGTTGGGCCCCTGGAGCTGGTGTTGGGGCCCCAAGGGATTGGGCCCCTGGAACTATTATTCGGGCCCCCAGGGGTTGGGCCCCTGGAGCTATGGTTCGGGCCCCCAGGGGCTTGGCCCCTGGAGCTGGTGTTGGGGCCCACAGGGGTTGGGCCCCTGGAGCTGGTTTTGGGGCCCCCAGGGGTTGAGCCCCTCGAGCTCTGGTTCGGGCCCCCAGGGTTTGGGCCCCTGGAGCTCTGGTTCGGACCGCCAGGGGTTGGGCCCCTGGAGATGGTGTTAGGGCCCCCAGGGGTTGGGCCCCTGGAGCTATGGTTCGGGCCCCCAGGGGTTGGGCTCCTGGAGCGCTGGTTGGGGCCCCCAGGGTTTGGGCTCCTGGAGCTGGTGTTGGGGTCCCCAGGGGTTGGGCCCCTGGAGCTATGGTTCGGGCGCTCAGGGGTTCGGCCCCTGGAGCTGGTGTGGGGGCCCCCAGGGGTTGGGCCCCTGGAGCTGGTGTTGGGGCCCCCAGGGGTTAGGCCCCTGGAGCTGGTGTTGGGACCCCCAGGGGTGGGGCCCCAGGAGCTATGGTTCGGCCCCTAGGTTTTCGGCCCCTGGAGCTATGGTTCGGGCCCCCAGGGGTTGGGCCAACGGATCTATGGTTAGGGACCTCAGGGGTTGGGCCCCTTGAGTTGGTGTTCGGACCCCCAAGGGTTGCGCCCCTGGAGCTGGTGTTGTAGCCCACAGGGGTTGGGCCCCTGGAGCTATGGTTCGGGACCCCAGGGGTTGGGCCCCTGGAGGTGGGTTTCGGGCCCCCAGGGGTTGGGCCCCTGGAGCTGGTGTTGGGGTCCCCAGGGGTTGGGCCCCTGGAGTTATGGTTCGGGACCCCAGGGGTTGGGCACGTGGAGCTTGTGTTGAGGCCCCCAGGGGTTGGGCCCCTGGAGCTATGGTTCGGGCCCCCAGGGGATGGGCCTCTGGAGCTGGTGTTAGGGCCCCAAGGGGTTGGGCCCGTGGAGCTATGGTTCGGGCCCCCAGGGGTTGGGCCCCTGGAGCTATGGTTCGGGCCCCCAGGGGTTGGGCCCCTGGAACTGGTGTTGGGGCCTCCATGGGTTGGGCCCCTGGAGCTATGGTTCGGGCCCCCAGGGGTTGGGCCTCTGGAGCTGGTGTTGGGGCCCCGAGGGGTTGGGCCCCTCGAGTTCGTGTTGAGCCCCCCAGGGGTTGGACCCCTGGAGCTATGGTTCAGGCCCCAGGGGTTGGGCCTCTGGGGCCCTGGTTGGGGCCCCCAGGGGTTGGGCCCCTGGAGCTGGTGTTGGGGCCCCAAGGGATTGGGCCCCTGGAACTATGATTCAGGCCCCCAGGGGTTGGGCCCCTGGAGCTATGGTTCGGGTCCCCAGGGGTTTGGCCCCTGGAGCTGGTGTTGGGGCCCCCAGGGGTTGGGCCCCTGGAGCTGGTTTTGGGGCCCCCAGGGGTTGAGCCCCTGGAGCTCTGGTTCTGGCCCCCAGGGGTTGGGCCCCTGGAGCTCTGGTTCGGACCGCCAGGGGTTGGGCCCCTGGAGATGGTGTTAGGGCCCCCAGGGGTTGGGCCCCTGGAGCTATGGTTCGGGCCCCCAGGGGTTGGGCCCCTGGAGCTCTGGTTGGGGCCCCCAGGGTTTGGGCCCCTGGAGCTGGAGTTGGGGTCCCCAGGGGTTGGGCCCCTGGAGCTATGCTTCGGGCGCTCAGGGGTTGGGCCCCTGGAGCTGGTGTGGGGGCCCCCAGGGGTTGGGACCCTGGAGCTGGTGTTGGGGACCCCAGGGGTTGGGCCCCTGGAGCTATGCTTCGGGCCCCCAGGGGTTGGGCCCCTGGAGCTGGTGTTGGGGCCCCCAGGGTTTGGGCCCCTGGAGCTATGGTTCAGGCCCCCAGGGGTTGGGCCAACGGAGCTATGGTTCGGGCCCCCAGGGGTTGGTCCCCTGGAGCTGGTGTTGAGGCCCCCAGGGGTTGGGCCCCTCGAGCTCGTGTTGTGGCCCCCAGGGGTTGGGCCCCTCGAGCTCGTGTTGTGGCCCCCAGGGGTTGGACCCCTGGAGCTATGGTTCGGGCCCCCAGGGGTTGGGCCCCTGGAGCTAGTGTTGGGGCCACCAGGGGTTGGGCCCCTGGAGCTATGGTTCGGGCCCCCAGGGGTTGAGCCCCTGGAACTGGTGTTGGGCCCCCCAGGGGTTGGGCCCCTGGAGCTATGGTTCAGGCCCCCAGGGGTTGGGCCTCTGGAGCCCTAGTTGGGGCCCCCAGGGATTGGGCCCCTGGAGCTGGTGTTTGGGCCCCCAGGGATTGGGCCCCTGGAACTATGATTCGGGCCCCCAGGGGTTGGGCCCCTGGAGCTGGTGTTGGGGCCCCCAAGGGTTGGGCCCCTGGAGCTGGTGTTGGGGCCCCCAGGGGTTGGGCCCCTGGACCTCTAGTTGGGGCCCCCAGGGGTTGATACCCTTGAGTTGGTGTTGGGGCCCACAGGGGTTGGGCCCCTGGAGTTATGGTTCGGGCTCCCAGGGGTTGGGCCCCTGGAGCTGGTGTTGGGGCCCCCAGGGTTTGGACCCCTGGAGATGGTGTTGGGGCCCCCAGGGGTTGGGCCCCTTTAGCTATGTTTCGGGCCTCCATGGGTTGCGCCCCTGGAGCTGGTGTTGGGGCCCCCACGGATTAGGCCCCTGGAGCTGGTGTTGGGACCCCCAGGGGTTGGGCCCCAGGAGCTATGGTTCGGCACCTAGGGTTTGGGCTCCTGGAGCTATGGTTCGGGCCCCCAGGGGTTGGGCCAACGGAGCTGTGGTTCGGGCCCCCAGGGGTTGGGCCCCTTGAGTTGGTGTTCGGACCCCCAAGGGTTGGGCCCCTGGAGCTGGTGTTGTAGCCCACAGGGGTTGGGCCCCTGGAGCTATGATTCGGGACCCCAGGGGTTGGGCCCCTGGAGCTTGTGTTGGGGCCCCCAGGGTTTGGGCCCCTGGAGCTGGTGTTGGGGCCCCCAGGGGTTGGGCCCCTGGAGCTATGTTTCAGACCCCATGGGTTGCGCCCCTGGAGCTGGTGTTGGGGCCCCCAGGGGTTGGGCCCCTGGAGCTGGTGTTGGTGCCCCCAGGGGTTGGGCCCCTGGAGCTATGGTTCGGGCCCCCAGGGGTTGGGCCCCTGGAGCTGGTGTTCGGGCCCAAAAGGTTTGGTCCCCTGGAGCTATGGTTCGGGCCCCCAGGGGTTGGGCCAACGGAGCTATGGTTCGGGCCCTCAGGGGTTGGGCCCCTGGAGCTGGTGTTCGGGCCCCCAGGGCTTGGGCCCCTGGAGCTATGGTTCGGGCCCCAAGGGGTTGGGCCCCTGGAGCTATGGTTCGGGCCCCCAAGGGTTGGGTCCCTGGAGCTATGGTTCGGGCCCCCAGGGGTTAGGCCCCTGGAACTGGTGTTGGGGCCCCCAGGGTTTGGGCCCCTGGAGCTATGGTTCGGGCCCCCAGGGGTTGGGCCCCTGGAGCTGGTGTTGCGGCCCCCAGGGGTTGGGCCCCTCGAGCTCGTGTTGGGGCCCCCAGGGTTTGGGCCCCTGGAGCTATGTTTCGGGCCCCTAGGGTTTGGGCCCCTGGAGCTGGTGTTGGGGCCCACAGGGGTTGGGCCCCTCGAGCTCGTGTTGTGGCCCCCAGGGGTTGGGCCCCTGGAGCTATGGTTCGGGCCCCCAGGGTTTGGGCACCTGGAGCTGGTGTTGGGGCCCCCAGGGGTTGGTCCCCTGGAGCTATGGTTCGGGCCCCCAGGGGTTGTGCCCCGGGAGCTCTGGTTGGGGCCCCCAAGGGTTGGGCC